>NW_017805497.1:861483-951626 GCF_001891065.2 Hippocampus comes | reverse complement strand
AAGATAGAAGACAGAAGACAGAAGACAGAAGACTGAAGACTGAAGACTGAAGACAAGACAGAAGACTGAAGATTGAACTTAGTACCTCAATTCAAAAACAAAATCTGACGTTGAAATGAGTGTTTGGATTTGTAAGACTGAATATGAAAATAAACAGAATTTAATTTTCAGTGAGGATCAAATACAGTTTCAAAGAAAAAAGTCTCGTTTAAAATTCAGATTGTACAATTCAGATTCAGTTATTCAATATGATTCAGAGTAAAATATACAAGTACATCCATTTTCCATACACTTAACTTCAATTCATGTAATTCAAATTTAGTATAAACTATTCAAAAGTTATTCACGTTGAGTTTTTGGTGGCAAATATTCTGCCCCACAGCGTCACACCTAGTTTAGTTTTGGTTGTAAAGTGCCCTTGAGTGTCTTGAAAGACGCTTATGAATGAAATGTATTCTTCTTATTATTATAAGAAATTTCAAGGGTTATTTTTACTGACCATTCATTGTTCATGACATGTACAAATGTTTGTTTTCCGAACACACTAGCCATTCTTGTTTTCTTCCAGTTCTATCAGCCGCTGTGAGACCTAACACCTGAACGTCTTGGGCCTCAGACCAGGAAATTGATGTCACAATCACAAGATGGCTACATCTGGCTCCTTATCGGGATGGTGCCAGGAAGAAAAGCATAAGAAGAAAAGAGTGCATGGAGAGCGCTACAATTTGATGGATAGAAAAATACCGTTCAAGAGGAAGCTGCATCCCAATTTGGACTTTGTGTTCACTGTTAAATAAAGAAAAGTGCATTTTTCCAGTGTATGTGGAGTTATATGTGAGGTTCGCAAATTATGACAAAAAACATATTTTTTTGAGACTTTTTTTTTTTTAAATGTGGGTCAAATATGGCTCCTGAAAGATGTGGCTTAGTTGAGGTTGAATTAAGGCTGATATCATGAACCTGTTCTGGCCCAGCGTCGGGCCGGAGTAGGGCCGGATATGGTTATACAATGCGGCTCAGATCCGGGCCGAATGCGGCCCGGATCATGGATGCCGGACCCGGGCCACTGCAGGACCGTCATTCATTGCGGTATGTGGGCCGAGTGTCGTGCCGTGTCCGCGCCAGAGCCGGGCCAGACCAATTTTGCTGACTGGGCTGCTGTGTGACATCGTCTTTTGTGTGTGTCAGTCAATGTCATGCTTTGTGCGCACGCATGTCACATCACGGATTAGAACTCACATTTGTTATATAACGTGAATGAGTACATAAAACAATCAGGTTTAAGAAAAAAACTCCAAATTGGGCATCACAACCTGCAGTGTGAATGTGGCCTATGAGCAACTCCAATAAAGCAAAGCAACGGCAAAGAAAATGGCATCATCTAGTACATTAAGCTCAGCAAAACCTGCTTTTTATTTAGACTTGTTCCTGTTTGATTTCGAGTGTGATGTGCATTCTTCTGGCTATGTTTGAATTTGATCTAATGAAACCATGACTGTGGATTTTATGATAAACAATGATGCCAGCACACATGCTCTGCCATCTCTCGCTGGGGTGTTGTGTCACCTTGGCCACCCCATTGAAAATTTTTGGCCAAACCACAGATAACCAGTCACTCTCAATTCACGTGTATGCTAGTTTGTCACAAGTATTAAGAAAGATTTAGTTACCGTTTGACTGGAAATTTGTCTGCCATGCATCATTAAAATGTGACGCTTCCATACTGAGAGTTGTGCTACAGAATATTATTTTATTTATGTGATCTCAGAGGGGGATTGCAAAAAAAAAAAAAAAAAAAACACGTCATGCTTTCCGCGAGAGATGTGACATGAAAAGAGGGGGTTGCGTAACTGCGCCGAGGCTTCGAAGTTGGGGGTTGTGTGCTTTGAACACCTTCATACCAGTCTGAATTTCCATATTTTTTTAAAGAGTCTTTCAGCGTCTTCTGATATGTATTGTACGCTTTAAAAATCTCGATGTTTCTTTCTCTTAACCCTTAATTTTGGAGCGCTTAATTTTGGGGCGCTTCCCCCCCCCCCCCCCCATTCTAGTGCATTGTTACTGTTCAGTATGGCAAACCATTTGAGTATTTAATTCCACATACTGTATGAAAGGCATGAATGTCTGATATCAAGGATATGGAATAAATGCTTGCCATAGTTTAGGGGTTGGATTTGGCGCACTTTATTACGAAGACTGATGTTTCCTGCTACTCAGACACACACACACACACACACACACACACACACACACACACTCACACGCACACACGTACACACACAGTTTATTGTGTTCAAGCCAGTCAACGTGTTGAATTTAATTTCCGTTCCTTCGACGGAGTGAATTCTCCCATCCTTGCCTTTTTGTGTTGCCATGGGCGTCTCCCTCCAAAACCGCCACATTTGTTTGACTGTGTATGGTTGTGCCGTTGATGCCAGCGTGCACGAGCGCGCGTACTCGCCTCATCATCCACCTAATCTACTTCTGCCTGTTGGTCCGACTGTCAGGATCGCACACAAACGCTTTCTCTCTCTCTCTCTCTCTCTCTCTCTCTCTCTCTCTCTCTCTCTCACTCTCTCTCTCTCTCCTCTTCTCTCTCTCTCTCTCTCTCTCTCTCTTTCTGTCTCTCTCGCTCTCTCTCTCACACACACACACTCTCTCCAACTGAGTGCACAGTGTATGACAGTAGTGTCTGCTCTCGACTGATGAGGATTTTAAGTCGACACGTCACAAATAAGGAAAAGGGGTAGAGGGCGGGGGGTTGGGGGGTGCGGAGCAGAAGAGGAGAGCAAGCCATGTACAGAGAGCCAGAGAGAGAGGGGCGCATATTGACTCAAAGCTGGTCTTCATGCTCCTCATTGTGTGTGAGAGAGAGGCACGCGTGAGTGCAGTTAAGATGGGGTGCTGGCACAGATGAAGACTGCCCTGGGTATGTATTTGGTGGCTGTCTGTGTCCGTGCATGTGCCTCTGCGTATGTCTGAGGCTCCGGGCGAATGAGTTTTGTGAGCACCATGTTTGCAAGTGCTCATTGATGTCATTGTAATAAGCAAGCAGTGATGTAGGGCTGTCGGTTACATAAACGCAGTGTGAAATCACTGAATGAGTGGAGGTAATGAAATTGGATGATGGGCTCCTCGTGTTGGTGTAGGATTTTAAGTTGGATTTACTGTACATGTGTGTTTGGATTTGTTAAAGTGAGGAGTGCGCTGTTTAAAATCTGACGGTACAACTAAGTTGTGGCGTTCGTATCGGACTGTCACAAAGAGGCTTGCAACAGAATCAGTTGAAGATTTCTGAGAATCATTTGAAGATGTATGTCACACTTGGGATATACCAACACCGATTGTTAGCACAGTGAAAAAAAGTCCTTTATATTTACTTCATTTGTACATCGGTCGCATGTGATCAAAATGTGTTCAACTAATACATCACTTGATTATTATGGGGGGGGGGGCACTGTGTCAATTAACCAAATTTTAATCATGTGCACCAAAAAATGAAACATTTTCCCCCTTTGTGTATTTGTAAATGTCACTTTTCACCTTTAAAAAAACACTTACAGAGAATGGAGGCACGATTATATTGACTGTTGTAGTAAAGTCACTTTAAATGCTTCCCAATTTACAGTGAATACAAAGGTAAGCAATTCAGAAATCCTAACCATTGACTTGCTAAACACAGTTAGGTGATGAACATTGTTCTAAGTAATTTGCAATTAGAGTCAAAGGTTTTTTGTTTTTTTTTATCTGTAGGGATTAAAAATCTAAAATGATAATTGTACCCACTGGGATGGATTGCATTTATAGTCGCTGGTCTGGCCCATGGACTGTCACAGAGATTTTCAGACCTGTTTCAGAGATGTTTAACCCTGGCGACATGATAACATTTTATGTGATCATAACACGTGAGATCACAAGATGGACACAAAATAGTGTGCCTCTTTCTGTGTTGATGAATTTATGAAATGTTTTTTTTTTTTTTCAAAGCGTGGAAGATATAAACTAGATTTAAGTTACAAACATCCTCAAGAGGGAAAGCTTGTTGAATGATATCACATTCCAGTCATTTACGAGTATGCAGTGTGAGTTGTTGTTCTATTTTGGATAAAAATTAGTCTTGTAAAGCTTGATAAATATGCTAAATATTGACAAACAGCCCCAAAGATTGTAAATGACAGAAGGATTCAATTTATAGGCGCAGGAAATTGCTCTCGTTCCAAAAAACGGGACTTGCATTTCTGGCAATTTGTGACGATGAATATGTCTCCTTCTTCCACACAGCACATTTAGTTTAGGAAAATTACACCGATGCTTTTCATCTGCAATGAGTATAAACACTCTAGTGTGTCTTTTTACATGTCTGCATAGAGAAGTGAACATGAACTGCTTGAAGGGAGAGCATATTTCCATAAATGAGGGGTCGACAATTAATTTGGCCAAGGAGCCAAATGAGGAGCTGGAATGTTTGCTGAGGGCCAAGCCTACTTTGTCGCTTTTTCTTTTTCTGAACTTTTTCAATGACTGACCAGAATTAAAACACAATAAGATAGCTGGACATCTCAAAGACAACATTATTTTTTAATAAATTTAGAAAAAAAAGCGCATATTGTCATGTTTCAGTCCATTGCTGCGTGTGTTGCCGCATTATGTAGTTCTAATCACAAAAAAAACACATTTTAAGCCCAATTAAAAGGGGTCTTTTAAATGTCATCTTGACACTGAGATGTTTTGGTTTTTTTTTTTATTAATTTTGTGCACCAACTGCCAACTCATATCAGCCGTTTCCAGTCAGGAGTTCCAAATATTTAGATAAGCATAAAGTATAATGTTATTGTCAGTGATGTGTAATGATACACTGATGACTTACAATACAGCCAATACTTACAGTATATGAAACTGTAATTTTGCATATTGAGTATTTTCAGGCCAAATTTTGGGCCTCTTCCCTCCACCGTGCACAAAATAAAAATGATGATAACATTCAGACCACTGTTGTCATTTTTCTCTTTTTGGGAAAATAGTTGCTAGAGGAGTTGGAAAAGTCGATGATTGTCGAGAAAACGTGGTTAAGTTTGGCATCCTCCTCATGTATGCAAATAAAATAAAAGCATCACTTTCAAAATAAAAGTACCATATTTTACTTTGACTTCATGGTCGCTGTGAGGGCCAGGGTCAGAGAACAGTATGAACAGTCAGGATTTCGGCGTGCTAGCTGCGGACACAAATGTCAGGAAATGCCTCATTGTGTCCCGGCCTGGTTACCATTATTTCACTTACCGATCATTATTAAGACTCTGTGACCGTCATTTGCTTTTAGTGACTCATCACACCATACAATCTGGCAATGCGTTCAGGGTCAGAAGGGTGTACATCCCATATGTTGAACATATCGGTGATTTTATGTCACAAAAAACCCCCCAAAAAAAACAAAAAAGAGATCGAATGGATTAAAACTTGTCTCAATAGTCACAGCAGATAAGTAATATGTCATCGTCCTGGAAATATTTGCTTGTCAGCCCACATCTGTTTTACAAGTGGGAGTTAAACATTTTACTAAGAGCAGTCCAGAAACTTGAATAGTAAATGCAACATTTTATCAAATAGACGAAAGCATGAAAAAATGCTTTAATTGATGTGACTAACAAAGTAAGAAAGGTTGGACTTTGGTAAATGGAGTCGAGAGTTTGTTTGCAGTTATTATGCTTCATTTAGAGGTAAACATGTTAATGACTCAGTTAGACTCTGAGCGGAATTATGTAAATATTGCTGAGGGGAGGCGTCGACAAGCGAGAGGAGGGCAAGGGAGAGAGAAATGTTGGAGAGTGATGTGACATCACATGCTCAGACATTACAGTGATACATTGGAATATTCATTCAAAGCACAGATTTGGTGCGCCGACACAAAGTGTGAGTCACACTTGATGTGGCAAACGTCGTGGCAAGTTCTGTTTTGGCATTTGAGAGCTCAGAATTGCATCCACAGATGAAAACCGAAACATATTTCCCTCTTTTTTCCCCCCCTTCTGGGTGTGTAAGATGTGATGTGAATTTAAACGCAGTGTGTCGTGTCCTACAAAGTCGGTAACTGTGAAAAGTTGGGAGCTCAGGAGGAAGACGGCGTGTTGTTTTGTTTGTCCCCTCGAGGGCTGAGCCTCTCGTTCCTGTCTACTCACTTGTCTTTTTTTTTTCTTTTTTCCAGTCCCGTTCAGCAGCCCACATGAGCGTCTCCAAACCACCGCCACCCCCTTCCGCCTCCCACCTCACCATCCCTCCTTCCTCTACTTCCACACCCTCTTCATCCGCCTCCTCCCCCTCGGCCCCACCGCCGCCCTCACCTGTCAAGATTTCTATGCAGGAACACTTTGCCATCAACGTGTGCCCGGGCCCCATCCTCCCTATCCCGCAGATCTCGGACTTCTTCCCACGTTTCCACGACTACCCTTGCACGCCGCCACCTCCACGGGAGAAGAAGATCCTGAAGGAGGAGACTTTCAACGGGGAGATGGGCGGAGGCTTTAAAGATGGCGAGAGGCGGGGGGACAACAGTGGGGACAGGGAGGAAGTAGCTGACTCCGATGATGATGACAGTGAGTTTCTGAAGAGTTTGTGTTGGTGTTTGTTCATTTATATGGAAATGAAAAAGCATTGCAGCAGAAAAAGAACACTGTTAGCGCTAAAACTTGAAAATGAAGAGTCATCGTTTTCGACGCAAGACCTTTTTATCCTCCGGAGAAGAAAACATGTGCTCACAGCGTAATTTGGAGAAAAACGTTTTACATACATCCCTGCAGTGCAAAGCTGCAATAGTTGGAGTTTCTTTCTGCTCTTTTCCCAAACAGCAAGCTACAAGACGGGTCAATTCTTATTTAGCAGCTTCGTGTTTTTGTGAGTCAAAGCTTTTGAGGGTGACTGTGCGGTTGAGTCCCGCCAGTAATTGGTGTCGTCTTTGTTGCTTCCAGCCTATTTGGGGATGTTGGAGTTCACCCTGCTCTTTGATCAGGAGAATAACTGTCTTCATTGCACCATTCACAAGGCTAAGGTAACCAACCGCAAACTTTGATGTGTGCTAGACATTCTCCTTAAAAAAAAAAAAACAATGCTCCATAGCTATGTAACGAGGACACGGGCCTCATATACTGTAAAGTGTCACACGAGTTTAATTATGTAAATCCCTTTGAATAAGTCCCTAGAGGACAGCACAATCGAGTGGAGGGGAGTCAGAAACAGTGGCACGGAATAGAAACACCCAGCAGCACTATTGTGATGTTTGCTGTCTTTTCTGACCCTGTTGTTTGTGTGTAATGTTTGAGGGCATGATGACGTCACATCCGACACTTCAGTACAGTACCGTGTCTGTGTGTGTGTGTGTGTGTGTGTGTGTGTGTGTGTGTGTGTGTGTGTGTGTGTGTGTGTGTGTGTGTGTGTGTGTGTGTGTGTGTGTTTTCACAGGGACTGAAAGCCATGGACTCCAATGGGCTGGCTGATCCATATGTCAAGCTTCATCTTCTTCCTGGGGCAAGCAAGGTCACGGCTCCAACCTCACCTCAGTGGCTATTAACACACAACACAAAGTGCAGTTGCGCATCACACAAACAAACAAAAAAAAAAAACATGACACAAGCGTGTTGTTTGACTTTGACAAATCTGTTCCGTCTTTCCTGAAAACGCTTTTGCCAACGTGTCACACGGCAGCGGGCTAATTTAGCGCGGTGTCTCGAGCCGCTAAGCAGGGAGCTTTGCGGTGGGCTCTTATTGCGCCTTGTTCAATACGCCGCTTTATCGAGCACAAACATGTTCTGCTCGGCTGCAGCGCTCTTGTTTTGTCTCCAGCTCAAGCTGGTGGGAAGATAAGGCATGCCACAACTTGCAGCCCTGTGTTTTTGAAAACCCTTTCTTGGCCATTTTAGCTCAAGTTGGCTATGAAGTGATGCTGTGATAAAAGAGGCTGGGCATGTTGAGCCACCATAGGTCGAATGAGACAACTCTGGTGAGACATAGAGTGGCCAACCATCACAAGGCATCTTTGTCCTCCAGGCCTCTCCGTTGTCTACTCCCGCATTGTTCTTAGTCTCGCCGCTCGCTTCCCACTGCCGTCACCGTCTATGTCTCACCATATCCCTGTGACCTTCTTTGACCTTGAAATACCAACTCAGAGAGGCGAGAAGTGAGAGGGAGGCTAAGGGGAGAGTTAGAGAAGGGATACGGGAGGGGGGGGGGGGACACACATAAAGGGAGGGCAGCAGCAGGTGGTTGTCATGGAAACAGGGAGCATTGTTACAAGGCTCACGTCAACAGGCGGGTGTTGATGGGAGTAGAGCGGTGGGTGGGCGGTACGCGGGGAATGCGTCAATGACGAGGTAAGTACTCATGGCCCGTCATTAGTTAAACATCCACCAGACGGGGGCCACGTCACTTGACAAGTGGGAGCGAACACACGCTGAAGTGAGTATGATGGGCACTCTCGCCTACTCACGCCTACGTTTAGTTCGATGCATGAGAAGTATGGAGTTTAGCGAGAACGGAAGTGCACATGTTCCACCTCACGGTGTATTTCACTCTCGTCACTCAGCATATGTTCTTCAAGCTAACGCAGCATGCTTTCAAGTGCGGTCACAGAAACACAGAGATTCAGATATCGCTTTCATCTTTTCCGTGTTCCTGAATTTTTGGGGCCGGCCTCCCAGTGATGATGCAGTTGGACGACCAGCAGGAGTTCCCCCTCTACGCAATATCAGAATTTAACTCTTTCATTCCACAAGACGTACTTGTATGTCTTTTTAAAATCAGGCCCCGCCTACCAAGGACGTACTTGTACGTCTCAGTCTTTTTTTTTTTGCGTCATAGAGAGGAGGAGGGTCTGATGCAATCTGTGAATGAGAATAAGCCGTTTGCATTTTAATCATGTAAAAAAGCGACCAGTGGTTGGCAGTGGTGCCTCGCGTGCTTGAAATGCATGCTTTTACAAAAAGCTCTTTTTCTCTGTTTTTTGCCCAGGAATCGCCATTTTCATGAAAATTAGCCATTTTGTAATGCCGGTTGCTGAAAAATGGAAAAAGATAGAAACAAAAAATGTTTTTCTTCTGAAAGAAGGGAGTCCAAACTTGATTTTGGTAGGCTCCATGTTTATATAGCATTAGAACCAAATATTCTGTGGGCCTTGCAGAATCAGTAAAAATCCAGTAAAACGCTGGGATTGAGGGGGTTGCTCCAGTGGAAATGGTTGGGATTGAATGAGTTAAATAAGTAACAAAATATGTTTGCTCTGATAACTGATAGCCCAGCGTTTAATGGGGAACGTTAGGTGATGCTAGACTAATGTATGTCTCTAAATTATAATTGTGTGTGATAAATAATACCTTTCTGCCGCAGACGGAGAGGATGGAGTTTGATTTTGAGGCAGGTCAGGGTTTTCTGGCTCAGAATTGGATTCTGGCTGTGCAGGCATAAACTCGTAGGCACATTTAAAGTTGCTAGACAAAGTAGCATCCTTTTTTTTCCAGTCTGTAGTCATTGTTTGACATTGACAGTTGAGTGAGATGAGGTTTCAGAGCATGTGATATACTTGGTGATTTTCTTCAATATTTCAAATTGGGCAGGTTTGTGAAAGACATTCTCCATCTGTGTTTTGTCAAATTGAGAAGTCTTTTTTTTTTTTGCCATGTTTCCGCCAGTCAGTACAGTTCAGCTCCTCGCGGTTCATGCTGATGAGATGTGATTCTGAAAAAACTTTTTTTTCTGTCTCCAACCCACTTTTTCACATCCACAAATCCTATTGACAATGTGTCAAAACCCAGCCAACCGTTTTTTCTTGTTGTTTTTGTTTTTTTTTTTTAATCCACATGGCTAGGAAAGACTAATCGAAGGAGAAAAATGCAATCAGTAGACGATGGATGTAAACAGACAGATGGAAGAAACTGAAGACAAATGTAAATGGACAGATGGAGGATGAAGATAAAACATTAGAAAACAAAGTTTTCAAAGACGGCTGATGATAAAAGCACGGAGAAAAAGGAGTGGGAACTTGCTTGTAGCAAGAAGTGGTGATATGGACAAAAAAATACTTATGACAGTTTTAAAAAAAGCACAACTCGGGCTGTACCATATGGTTGACAAGTGTATCAGGATCCAAGTATTTCATATTAGTCGATTATTGTTTCTTGATTTTTTTTTTTTACTTTTTAAAAATAAAAACACTGAGTAAGGACAAAATGAATAACAGTTACATTTGCTAAGGATAAAAAATGAAATAAAACAACGATCAAGAAAATGCCATTCAAAATATCTGGTCATGAAATCCGACGCTGAGAGAGTCGGAGCCAACGAGTCCTTTCGATATCATGTATCCGTCTGAAGGTGTTTGATCCTTATGGTCTACGGTACACGATATCCCATAATCTTATTGCAAGAGTTGCATTGAGGTGACTGCTTATTTAGTTGAACAAAGTCAAAGTTAAGCCACACTTTCATTCAGCGTCCGAATGCCATGCGTGCGTGCACTTCTTCTTTGGAGGGACAGCAATGAGGGAATATGGGTCCCTGGTCCGTGGCTGTGGGGACAGAAAGAGAGATGGAGAGGAAAAAGCTTTGTGTCCTGAGGCTCTCCCAACAGACTAAGAGGACGATGGCATGAAAGATGGGGTGTTTATCTTCGGAGCCACTGACATGAGCAGGAGAAAGTGATGGAAGAGCATTGTAACTTTTTGTCGCAGCTGCAGAGAGTGGTCATATACCCCTCGTGACGTATGAGACGCCATTGTACTGACTTAAATGCATTGATACTTACCATTTAGAAATTGATTTAAGTATTGTTCCAACAATCACAGGGCACCATTTTGGGCTTTCGCCTTGATAGGTTAACATGTCAGTTGGTCTTTCTGAGAATATTGACAGGTTTAGGGACTCGTGTTGTCACGATGCCACAGTTCCAACTTCCCTTCATAGAGTACCTGCTTAAAGTACCTCAGTAATGATGCTGAAGAAGTACGACGGCAAAAGAAACAAAAACATTAGTCAAAGCATTGGAATGGTTGAGGACAAAACAGTGAATTTCACATTTTGACATTTTTATTCATTCAAAATCATCTCAGGCCGTGGAGGATATCAAATTCATTGACACATCCATCTATCCATTCATTCATTGTCTTCTGCTTATCTGGGGTCAGGTTGGTGGGAGTAGGAGCTTTAGCAGGGAAGTGCTCAATTCTCTTTCCCCAGACAATCCGTCCAGCTCTTCTGGGAGCATCCCAAGCCGTTCCCATGCCGGCTGGGAGACAGAAAGTGCTTTTTCATTAGCCCCGCTTCACACCGAGATGGCCTCGCTTGGACATGGGTGTTCGCTTTTCCATTAGACTTTTTCGGGGCTGAGCAGTTCCAATGGACCCGCTCTTCAGAACCATCTCAGAGGTGTTTCTAAAGCCATCTGGGGCTGAGCGAGGCTGTGTCGTCTGTGCGATCAGATTGGCCGACACTGATGCAGCAAGGAGCTTCGCCGCGTGCGCCTATTTCCTGATTTTAGAAGAACCGCGTGCCATCCGTCGCAAAAGTCACAAAAATACAGTATATACAATAAATATCATAGTGTTTGGCAACAACACCGAACCATATTTACAAATTCACATGAACTAATGGATGTATTTCATTTTTGATGATTAATGACGACAAAAAAAAAAAAAAGAGATTCGTGAGCACACGCCAGCACTTGCTTGCCAGGTCCCATTCACTTGAATGCGAGGTGTCACTCACCCGGCCCGACTGACCGTGGCCCCCCCCACCTCAGAGATGGCGACTTTGAGTGGCTGCTGGAGGGCTTAAGACGCTGCAGTGAGGATGATGAGCCATTGACTCAGAAGGGGGCCAAATGAATGAAAGTGAGCTCTCTAGAATGAATGAGCGCTGGCGCTGCGCTTTGCGTGCCGCTTACAAAACCACTATATCACTATTTCATCCATGGTACATATGAAATTGTAAATATGATTCAGTGTTGTAACACAACAAATATGTGTGCTGGATATACGGTATCGTTGTCTTGATGACGCCTGGCTGTCTTAAATCCGGAAATTGATTTTTCGTTTATATGTGAAAGCTTCTGAGCATTTGATGGGTTGTACTTTGCAATGTTGCCAGCCAGTCGCAGGGCACACATAGACGTGCCAAATATAAAGTGAAGAACGCCGTAAGTGATGAGGATCAAATGTGAACTGTGAAAGTGAAGAAAATCCTTGTGAATCCTCATTATGAAACACGCCAAGTTTCTACAAATAATTTCATTTTACATGATTAGTGAGTTGGAAAATGGCAGACAACAACGAGTCCCCGAAAACATATTTTGCTGTGTTATTGACATAAACTCCGCAGTCAAATCCTGAAATATCCCGAAGGCAACGGTAGGAAATGAGGCAGCAAGCGAGGAGATGGGGCAGCCATTAGGAGCCCGCACGCAATTCACTTCCCGAAAAGCTTTACATTTTCATTCTGATTGTGTTGCACACTTTAAACGTCTCCTGGTGTCGATGCTGTGCATCATTACATTGCAAGGGAGACAGATGGACAGGTGAGGAGAGGGAGGCCTCGCGGCCTCTCACGCTCGCTCAACAGATGTCCGAGATCTCCTCAGGGGCCGAGATAAATTATTCCCTTGCGGTCATTTTTTTTTTTTTTTTTCCAATCCCTTGTCCTTCTTTTTCTCTGATCTGACGAATTCGCCACTTAGTCCTTTACACATCGCTCTCATCCTCTTCACATGAATATTGCTCAAATATATTTCCCTCTACAGGCAAACAAACTCCGCACAAAGACTCTGAAGAACACACTGAACCCAGTGTGGAATGAGACACTGGTGTATCACGGAATCACAGCGGCTGACATGACCACCAAAACACTCAGGTAGGCTCTCGGCTTGAAACGTCACTCACTTGCAATTGGCGGCGTTAAGCCAGGTGGACGGGTGACGTTTTCCACGCAGGAGGGTGAGATTCCCTACAAACTGCCAACAGTGCAGCCCATGCGCTTTCCTAGGGGCTTTTCCAGGTCATTTATTATTGCAGCCGACTGCCCCACTTGCTACTACTCCTCAGGTGTCGGCTGTGCGGAGATTGTCTCCATATGGAGTGGCCGAGGTCAAACGGTGCCATCTTGACCCAATAATAGAAATATGCTTTTGTTGTCCTGTAAGATGATTCAGAGACTTTGCGACAGGGAGTGTATATGCTGCATGCAATGAGTGTCTCTGTGGATTCGTAAGAGTGTTGGGTGACTTTGTTTATCCCGAGGAAATACAAGCAGACACACAGAAACGCTCACTGCATTTATCTCCCCCGAACACACAAATGCAGCTAGTCGGGTGTGTCCATGTGTTTGTGTGTCCTCCTATGTGTATGTCAAGGGCAACTGGTGGAAGGACTGCATTGTTTGGCTCCTCGGGATCTAGACAAAATACACACACCCCAGACAAAGCTCATCTCCCACAGACAAAAACACCGTTTATTCAGCTTCCTCAAATGCATCACCGCGCATGACATCCCTCAAACTAGAGAAAACGCGTCTGACCTCTATCCAAGGACGGAGACACAAACAGCATGGTGGTGCTGGCTAGCCAAAGAGAGGAGGGGGAGGAGGAGTATGTCCGCTTGTCATGCGTGGGGTGAAGAGAGAGAGAGAGAGAGAGAGAGAGAGAGAGAGAGAGAGAGGGGGGGGTGGTTCCAGACATGAACAAAGTGAGCGGGGTGGGGCGGGGTGCAGTGTGACTGATGGCAAGTGGCAGATACGGGCTTGCTGAAGAAGAAACTTGGGATGCTAAGACGGAGGAAGATGACGGGGTCAATGCAGAGAATCTGCCTTGGAGAGAGTAGTGGGATTGATGTAAGTGAGGAGTAAGCGACATATTCTCCCGTTTGTGTTGAAGTCAATTCCTTGCATGCCTTTTTTTCCCCACACTTTCAAGGCATGGTTAATTCTCATGTCCAAGCTTCTGACTGAAACCTAAGGGAGAATCTGTGCCGTTAAAAAAAGTGTGCAGCAGCACACGTCTTGACTTAAGCACATGGAAGAATATGCCCCCAAGTCAGTACTTCTCAAATGGGAGAGTGTGATATGACTCAAATGGGGGCATTTGTGATGCCAAGGAACATGTTTTTTTTTTCTTTTCAGAATCAGAATCATCTTTATTGGCAGAGTATGCAGAACACACAAGGAATACTAGATAAGTGTGTAATTGCACTACTACTACTACTACTACTATTACTGTACTAGGAGACAGTGGCGCTCCCATTGTCAGTATTCGCTCCGAGCAGGAGCTGAGAGTTGTCTTCGAAAAGCAGTGCACTGCAAAATGTGCCCATTGTAGCAATTGAGTTGCAAAAATCTGCATAAATTATTTTGTCTTATTTTTGTAGGGTGAAATGTTTTCAATATTATGTTCTCGGTGGAATGTTGCTGATCAATTTTAATTCATTAGTGTTTCTTGGGTTTATTAAATTTGATTTTTCAGTATTGTACGGTTCAATTAGAGAATGTTGATCGTTAAATAGCAATGTAATAAATTTCAGGCAAATCCATGCACTGTAAATATTTCTTTACAGACTAAAAACAACGTTAGGTATTCTTTATTGCAATTCCTCCCTTTTTATTTAATGTTAATAAGGAAAATTGTTTTACAGAGCTGTACTTTGAATGATTTTCTAGTCAAGCGATACTATTTATAGTCGGGAGAGAGAGTTGTGGGAGGGGCGATCGCAAAATGTTTTCTTCTTCCAAGGAGGTGGTGTAACAGAAAGTAATTGCGAAGCCCTGCCCTAAGTGAATGGGGAGCCAACAAACAAAAGGAACAGGGACACGTAGAAGCAGGCTGCAAATGAGTTTAATGAAAAAGCTCACATCAATGAAGGGGAGGTGAGTGACAAAAAGAGAGATCTCATCTCAAAATCTCTCTCGTTTTGTTTGTATGCCAGCACCGCAGCCCAGCCAATAAATAGTTTGCTCTCATTATTTCACGCAAAGCAAAGCAGTGTTCGGGAACGGCAAAACAGAGTTTCATCTCCAGCGAGACGTTGACTCACCGGCTTGTGCCCTGCAACATTCTACTTGGCTGATCTCTGCTGAGTTTGCGATGAGGGGACGCTGTTCTGTTTGATCCGCACGCCACATGAGCCAAACACTCTCCAAGGAACGTGCCGGTGGTGCAGACCCTCCAATCATTAACTAGTCTAGCTGGGCGAAACTGCAAAGAGACAGAACCCAATTGCGTGTTAGACCAGGAGTTGGTCATTTTTGCAGACGCACAAATGCAAGCCCATGTGTTTTTCAAAATAAATGATTTTATTTGATTTTATTCATATACTGAACTGTAAGTGATGGCAAATATCCACATCTATCTACTTTAAATAGCCTAGTGCATTACAACTGATGTAAAATTGAAAGTTGGCAGAGAGGTCCTGCCGGTTTTTAAGGATGAACCAGCAGAATAACCTAATTAATGTCCTCAGTGAAGACTTCACGGCTGGCCTCCCACCAGCTTTAATCCTTTAATTGATGCACGAGGGCTGCCCGAGGTGCTCAGATCTTGATTGAAAAGTTAGACAAAGTGACAGAGATGAAATAAATCACCCCCCACCCCCCCACATTCGCAGTTTGGTCTGTTTGAATCATTGACATATTTGTGTTTATTTCTCATCAAATTCAGCTCAATTGAAATGTCTTTTTTTCTCGTGAATGTATTGTCCTGCTTCGGCACCTTAGTATGAAGCACAGTGATTTTTAAAAAATATATTTTTTGGGGAAGACATTATTCAAGATCACATCCAAATACCATTCAATCTCTACCAGTCACTGTAGTCTGCCTCTGCACCGAGGTATCCTAGACAATTGTGACAGTGATAATGAGGAGTGGAAATAGTTCCCCTCACAGCAATTTTTATTCATCCCATTGCGCAAGAAACTGGCTGTGAACTGCACATTGATGCATACTGCAGGTGAATTATGGGCCTCCTATTTGGATTTCATCGCTAAAATGTCCATCAGGAGGCCAGTTAACAGAAGGGAGATGTGAAGGTGCTTTCATGAAGACATCATGCGCGTGTGTTTCTTTGTGCTTGTGTGCGTGCGTGCGTGCGTGTGTGCGTGCGTGCGTGCATGTGTGTGTGTTTGGCCTTTCTCTTGCTATTTTCCTCATTTTTATTTTCCTCTTATTCTATCTCCCCCGTCAGACTTTCTAATAGACTCGTACTGTCCGCTGCCATGAGAAGATAAAGTCAAATTTAATACTTAATCTCGTATTGGATTCAGTCCGAGGGTGAATTTGGCCTCTGATAGAGGAGAAACACCATCACGACCAGCAGCAACAACAACACACCGCCAGATGAACGGAAAGAGTTGTACGCCCATTTTGACCCACTCGACTCTGACAGAGATTGTACCGACAGAAGCAGCACAAAGCCCCCGCCCCCCCTTGTATCGTCAACCGAGGTGTGTGAAGTTCTGTCTGTGGAAGAATTACCTGTGAAAAGCAACATGTCCTGATAACATCCCCGGATGGGTTTTGACGGTTTGCTATTTTGCGCTGGCGGAGGTGTTAACAGACATTTTTTAACCTGTCCAACCGTTCACTCATCTCTGCGAACCTGTTCCATATCCAACACCGTAGTACCACTCCCCAAGAAAAAAGTAGTCATGACATACAATTAGAAGGGAGTCCCGGATACTGGACCCCCTGCGGCTTATCATCAGAACTGACAATGCTGTCAACAAAGTCATCCAAGTAGCACTCACACATATCAGACAAAAGGACACCTATGGTCGAATGATGTTGTCAGAGTCGGCAACATATCCGGTAGTGAACATATCTAATAGTGAAAGTGCTTCATTTTGTTTAAGGTCACGTGTGAATATGCGAGATTCCTGGCTCGGGAGAACTTTTGAGTTTGGTCGTCGAACCGAATCCTTTTGTGATTTGTCTGCGTTGAGATTATCGGAGCACACCACACACAGTACTAACAAAACTATTCCGATTCATCTTCATGTGTGTGGCATGTACCAGATAAACAATCTTTTCGAATTTGAATTCCTTTCGTGTACCGCGCCAAATTACGGCAAAAATAGGCTTTTGGCTCATCAACATCTATGGATGGAATGGGACAAAGCTTACTTGGAAGTTAGGGTAAACAGTTAGCGTACTTGCCTCCCGATCTGAGAATGAGGGTTTGAATCCAAGCTGTTCATTGTTACTGCTGTTTTCGACATGCGGTTATGTGAACCTAAGGATGTGTCCACAAGGGTCAATTAAAATGGTAGAAATCACTTTTATTTAGTCGAATTATCTTTTTTGTACGCGTATCCAGCTAGCGCTCAGTGCCTCCATTTTGTTTTTACTGTGCCTTTGACAAAGTCACCGCTTGAATCTCAAAGCTTGAATCTTCCTGACTATAACCCTTCATATTTATTGGAACTCAGCATCGGCACCGAGTTGTGCCGCATAGGAAATAAATATAGAAGCAAGAAACAATGGAAAGTTTCACTTTTAATATTGATGAAAAGCAGCACAGTGTCAAGAGGTTCTGCATTCCAATCTCTGTCCATAGGTATGGGAATGATGGCTTGTCAATACTGTATGTGTACTGCCAACCAGCCCAGGGCGTTCCCAGCCTCATCAGCTGGATGACCCAAGAGTGGAAATGGATGGATGGATGTTGCTGATGATAATGATGATGAAAAGAACAGCAACACGTGGCCGTTATTGCTGCAGTCTTTTAAAGATACAGACTGTTTGTGCAGGAATAGAGGGAGAAAAATCACTTTTTCTCTGACAACCATGAACTGGCTGTGCAAAAGCATGAAAAGCTCCAACTTCATGTCAGACGGTTGGGTATGATCACAACTTTGCAATTTGTCGGCGGTTGTTTTTGAAGGTGATGTTGATGACATGAAATCCTATTTCTTCGGGAGCATCTGTTGAGCTTTTAGAGGAAACGTGGGGGAGAGGGTGCAAGGATTTTCAGTGGAGGCGCTTTGCCCGTAACTGGGGTGACATTTCACCACAGCCTTCATCTCATCACCACCTCATACGAGCACACATATGCGATGAAGCTAATGCATATCAACCACCAGAAATGCATGCTGATGAGTCAGAGTTATTCTGGGTCTTACAGAGCTTCACTGCCAAACATCCAAGGGGACAGAAAGTGTTGAAGGGGAAGGTGTGTGTGTGTTTTTTTCCATGAGTACAGGAGAAAGGATATCCGAAAGAATATAAAAGAGTCGCCTCCACCAGCATGAAAGAGTCCTTGGTGAATAAAGTTCTCTATGAACCAGCTCGACGGATTTACAACTCATAACAAATGACACTGGCTAAGTAGCGACTTAATACACAGAATGGATACTAGCCCCACATTAGCCTCAGTTTGCCACGGCACGCCGTTTTTTTTTTCTTGATACAATTCCTAAAAAGTTTTAATAAGAGTTCCAAAATACCTTCAAGACGATGAATAAATATGACAATCAGAGCCTCGTCAAACTTAGTCTGTCAAACCATTTACTGGCCGACACAGGGTTGTCGATTTCGTAACGGGAGGACAAAGTCTGTGCCTCTTCACAAACGTTTGTCTTGTAACCCTAAGATAAGAACATACACTATAAATTCTATGCTGAACCTGTTTTAGAGAATTACATCAATGTGATCCCACATTCTTTACAGTACGTACCTGGAACCGCCATTGTCATTAGACCAGATTGTGATTCTACATTCCCCAATGTATTGGGATGATCTCAACTGTACTTATTAAAGTAGTAAACCTGTGAAACCAAAAACAATTTACTCTTGGAACTTAGATGGCTTTTAAAGAAAACTGTAAACTGATCACCAGAAGACTTCAAATAAGACAGTTGGTCCGGAAAGTCAATTTTCCCAAGGTCCGTTGATCAATAAACATTAAATTTGCAATATAGGAGCATTCTTCTTTCAAAAAAAAAAAAAAAAGATGTCTTTATTTTCCCAGATGGTTCATTTTAGTTCGCACCACTATCAAGTTTCGTGGAACTTGTGTGTACTGTAATATCTTGATTAATCGTGCTCACCGAATACTTTTTTTTTTTTTTTGGTTTATCCTTGGACTAACGTGTCTTGTTTGTGTTCATGTCGTGTAGGCTGTGTGTATGTGACATGGACAGACTTGGGCGAAATGAATTCATCGGTGAGGTGAGGGTGGCCCTGAAGAAGCTCAGAGAGGGTGACAACAAACGTTACAATATGGGCTTGGAGAGAATTGCACAGGTACAAACACTCTCAGCCTACAGTACACCAGACTGTGTATGTGTTGCTGTCATAGTAACAAATTCTAGATTTCTATGGACCATGTCAATTTTACTGAGATGTATAATATTGTGTCCTTGCCATGTTTAAAATTGGAATCTTTACTGTCATCGCACAGTGTACAAGCGAAATCGTAAAATTATCCATTTATCTTTCATTCATCCATAATCACTCTATTATTTGACCCCAGTCAATGGATCCAACAGAGATTTCATTTGCTACCTGGTGCATATTTCATTTTCTCTTTCTTTGTGTTGTGCAGCCAACAGCCGAGATGCCTTTGACTGAGCAGTATTGTTTCATGATCTTTCTCGCATCACTCCATGTTCATGTTTCTTTGGTTCCAGAACAAAGAATCGAACAATCAAGCCGTGGAGCAGGGAGCGCTCGTGGCAGAGGAGGAGGTACCAGTTTTATCTTTTCATCTCACTTACTGTTTCTGCAGCTGGCTCTTGTCATTTCGCTGCGCAATATCCCACGGGGAATAAAATGCATCCCAGGGAAACAGTGGGCACCTCATAGGGCATACTCAATTGTTGCGATTTGTCAGTCCGCTGTGGTTCTCCACTGGTTGTTATCAAAACCCTTCTTGTGATTTTAGAGGTACAAGTGAATAGCTTTTGGTCTCTAGGGGGGAATAGAGCTTGTTCCTAAACCCAGACAAAGGCTTTCACTACAATGTCCAGTTTCACACAGCACGTGCTTCATGCTGAAAAGCTTAAATACTGCAATAGTACTTTTCCCTCCCAGTGCCCCTCCCGCTGCGCGTGTTCATTTTTTGTAAAAGGGCGTGTGTTCTCTGTGGGCAGCGTGGACGCATCCTGGTGTCACTGTGCTACAACACGGAGAAGGGCTGCCTGCTGGTTGGGATCATACGCTGCGCCCATCTGGCCGCCATGGACTCCAATGGCTACTCTGACCCCTTTGTCAAAATGTGAGTCACACCAGTGTTGTTTTTTTTTTTTTTTTTTTTTTCGGAATAAAGCTTGGTTCCTCTCTTTATTTGCATATGTAAACTCTTAAATGTTCCTGTTGCAGCATATGCACAACATGACACGGCGTCCGCATTGGGGTCAAAACATGGGCTCACTACTGATCACTTGTCATCATGACATAAGAAAAGCTTGAAATACGAAGTGAAAAAAAATAAGCCACTCACACAAAAAAAATAAATCTATACACTTAAGACAAACTGTAATTACTTGAATTTCAGCCGAGTTTATTTTGGTCTCACGTTCTCTTTATGATTCAGTGCAAACAAAAATTTTCATTTGATGCCAAGCAAAAGCGTTGCTTTTTCTTGTTCCAAAAAAATCCTGAACCACAAAGCCAAAATGTATTTTAGTGCAATGACCAGAGCCAATTTTGAAAAGTTTTGTTCAATTCTTCATTTTCATTTCTAATTTCTTCCCTTTTTTTTTCTTGTTTCTTTTCTTAAATGACATAACTTAATTTCTTGTCCTATTTTTTCCCCTTCCAAGTCTCTTTCTCCGATGAGTGTACATTTGGGAACGATTTATATTCATTCAAGCTCAGGTGCCAAAGCACAGTAGCTCTCGGTATGATGCAGTGCTGTCCTGCACCGCAGTAATTTACTCTCGCAATAATGAACTCATTTATAAATGAATACCTCTGTGACAGTGCCAATCAAAAATCTGCATTATCATCTCCGCCATATGTCAAGTCTCATTGTTTGATAGATAGAATTTGATAGAACGGAATTGTTATTTTCTGCCAAATCTCACACAAAATCAGCATAGGTTCAGCTTTTGCAGAGGTTCTCGTTCGGGTGGCCATAACCAGACAGAGAATGCGGATACACAATTTGTCTACACAGTAGTGGAGACAAACTTCTGTTTTCTCTCATTGGAGTTGAAGTGTTGACCATTACTGGCGCACAGATGGCTGTAAACATCCTGGATGCGGCATGAGTCACTGAAGGAACAACACAATGAAGGCTTTTCATAAAGCATTACGGTACTTGATGAAAGGCAGTGAATGGAGGAGAGCTGAGGTGTCTGCAAAATGCGACAGACCACACACTTTCTCTGATATACATTTTTTTTCGCCCTCAAGCATTGATTAGTGACCGCGCTTTTACATTCTACTTCATCCTACCCATTTGCATTAAACGCCGAATGCAGAAAAGTGCACAGAAATTTCATCTCGCTCTTGATTTCCCTTTTATTAAAGTCTTTCGTATTGCCCTATCATTCCCTTTATTCACTCTTGTATTGTCCTTCATCATCAAAAACAACCTTCTTCACCTTACTTGCTCTTTTAAATCATCCGTTTGCATCCAGAAGACTGTTCTTGTGTCAATTGTGTGCGTGTTTGTGCGTATGTGTGTTTCGTGACTGCGTCGTGACTAAGTCTCCTTTCGGGGACACATTTCAGACTAAACGCCAGGAACCAAGTCCATGTCCCTTCTGCTTGAAACATCTGCCAATCTCATGCCTCTCAGACTGTGTGTGTGTGTGTGTGTGTGTGTGTGTGTGTGTGTGTGTGTGTGTGTGTGTGTGTGTGTGTGTGTGTGTGTGTACTTGTGGATTTTAAAATTGAGTAGTTTGACTTGAAAATAACTGCTATTGGATAGCTGCTGCAGTTTATGAAAATGGTTTGTAATCTAGAATATGTAGCGGTCTATGATATACTAATTGTATTTCGATATATTGTAATATAAAATAGATTAGTTTTGTTTCTGTATATCACTTACATTTACAAAGTATGAACCGAGCTTTTTTTTTTTCCATCAGCCTCAGAGGCATACAATTACATGAACCTATGTTATACAAGTGTATGAGGACTCTGGCAGCCAACAGACGTATCTGTATTTATTCATTTATTTATACACAAAATGAATCTTTTGCAGCCAGAGTATGTCATAGAAGGCTTGTAAGAATAATCGTACTTATTTATATTAAGAGAGGACAAATTGTTGCTGAAGAAATATAAACATAAGACTTTTGTTTTTGCTCCCATTTTTCATGATCAGAGAGGAAAAATGCACCCTAAGTGATGGATGGGGCCACAACTTTTCATCAGCGCTACCAAGACCACGCACTCACTCACCAGATGTAAGACAAAAATGCCATTTTAAATATGGGCAAAATAGGTCAATATGTCTGGGTTTTTTTTTTCTTTATTGAACCAGTGAACGTCATAGTGTCTTAATATACCGTCTTTCATTTTTGAATACATGTGAAAAGATTCAGCTTTCAACAACAAAGGATTTGAAGGAGCAAAACCTAACCACATACTGTGAGTTTTATTTTATTTTATTTTTTTATACCAGTGCAAAGAGATCTCTTACATAAAAATTACCATTCAAGGATGACACAAAACTACTGAACAACGACCCAACATAAAGCGCAAGAACTCATTTGTTAAAAAAAAAAAAAAAAAAATTTAAAAACAACTTGCTCAAAATATTATTGTTCTTGAGGTTCTATTTTTGTCCTGCATGTCATTCCAAATCGGCAACAAAATATGAGGCCTTCTCATGTTGTAGTATCGGGCAGTAGAAGGCTATGGTCACACAACAGATCGGTTCAGATTTTTTTGTGTACCTGATTTTTTTTTTCATGACCAGTACAATTCAGATTTCTTTTTCAAATTCGACCTGGGTCTCTTTCGTGTGTGAATATATATCAGATATGTATACGATGCGCCCGCAATATCAAAGCTCATCCACACACATCCAACCCATTTTTCATCAAAAGCCCAAAATTTCCTCAGTCATTCACAGACCACAATCAACAACCTAATAAAGTTGGGCTACAGGCGGCAAATGATGGTCCCACCACATACAGACTGTTTTTTCCTCCACGTGCCCCCTGACCCCCTCCCAATATAATACAATTATCGGATTATTTCGGCAAATAAGTGAGACTCTCTCGCACAGATTTGTGAACAAGATTTGATAGAAATAGGCCTTCTTTGTAAAAAAAAAAAAAAAAAAGGCTCAGATTTTTGCATTCAGATCATTAAAATGGGGGCAGAAATAAATGTGATGTTATAGTTTTCTATATTGTTTCTAATGACATTCTTTTTTTCAACATTGGTGGCTTTTCTGGGCAGCACGGTGGTCAACTCGCTAGCAGGCTCGCCTTACTGGATTCGATTCCAAGCCCAGGCCTTCTTGAATGGAGTTTGCATGTTCTCCCCGTGCCTACATGGTTACTCTGGTTTCCTCCCACCGACCCTCGTGGGGATGAGCTGCTCGGATAATGGATGGATGGATGGATGGATGGATGGATGGATGGATGGATGGATGGATGGGTCACTTTTCTTTTATAGTTTGCATCTACCAACTATTCATTAAGGGGAAAAATGTCAAGCACAACATGCATGAGTACGAATAACAGCCGCGAGTCACAGTTAAGCTTTTCTTTCAGTGGAGTGTATTCAGTGTAAAAATGAGCAGAAATGTCTTGTTAGTTCCAGGAGATCCCTGCATTGGACCAATTCACATCTCTTTAAAAAGTGAGGGAGTAATCCTTCCTATCTCAATGGACCAGCCTCCTCTGTTCTGAAATATTTTGCACATTGAATTCAAGTATAGTTTGATTGCAGTTGTGTAAAATGGTTTTGGATGAGGTATTGCTATTGTCAATCGCATTCATATGTTTGATACAATGGGAAATTGGAATTCCCCCATCTGCGCTGCATTGGAGCCCATGCAAAATGAGATTTGGCACAGAGTAACACACACACACACACACACACACACACACACACACACACACACACACGGCGCCTCCTCCCGAAGCTTCAGCCTCACCAGCTCAATTGCCGCTGGTCTTTGGCTGCCTTCCTCAAATTACTTTTCACAATATTTTTCTTGCACACAAAGTTTGTCATTTCAAAGGACAGTTCAGTTATATTGAGGCAACTTATGGCCTACTGTGCTTCCTTTCAATTGCTTATTTGATTAGTCTGCCTCTCGCTCATCAAACAGAAGGATTGAGAAGAAAATTGTTTCCGATACCTGCTTTCCTTTTCATTGCTGACACAAGCGTATGATGAATCACTTTTTTGCACCACCTCTGATCCCGGTGCCGCAGTGGCAGCCGCGAGTCCTTGCAATGCATCAGCTGTCAGTCTCTGGCAGGGGTGGCTGTGAGATGTTGCTGAAGGAGGGAGCTACCGCGCCACCTGAAAAGCTTGACTCAGAATTTACACAGATGACTCCCACTGCCCTCTGGCAAACCGTCTGGTGCCTCTTTACTGGAGCATAAAAACTCCCCCAACCTCGGCATGATTAGAATCTCGCTGCGGCTTGTGTTTCTTTGTCCAAAGGACTTCGAGGTCACAATTATCTTCCAAAGAGTTATTGGAAACGTGCTTTCTCCATTTAGTTACATTCAGCAAGGTTTATTGTCAAATGGGGGAAAGAGATAAAAAGTGGATGGATTAATGACTTCCATTGCAAAATAAAAAAAAGTGTGGGTACCATATATTTTAAGGAGCCCTTGTATTCAAACGGACCATTTAGTTCCACAAAAATTGTTTGATTGCATGGTGAAAGTTCACCTGATTGAAGTTTGAGATGTAGCGATGACGTGAAGGTCAGCCATTTTGCTGCTTTCTGCACACACTAGAAATCCGAGGAGAAAGTACATGGCTGGCCTTTTCCAAAAGTGACAGAAGCTATCGACCAAAACCAGCTAATTAAAGGCTCAAATCACCCTCTGTGGACAGGTGGTAAAAAAGCCTACACATGAACTAAAAGGGTCATCATTTCAATTCCCTTCATCTCAATAGAGCCTGTATATCTCCATATGGTGGATCGAAGTTTATTTTTCATTCTCACTTGGTTTTGTGTTTCTAAAGCTTTAAGTCATTTCAGGTCATTGTGGAAATGTTCAGCATATTTTGCGCCAGAATCTTCAGCTTCGCACAGCAGCACTTTCTTAAAATCAAAACAAAACAACTTTTTGGGTGAACCTAAGGTTTGTTGTCGGTTGTTCAAGCTTGAGTGTGCTGTGCTAGAGATGTTTGATATGACACATGGTGGTATTAGCCAAGGTCATTGCAGGTAACATCTGTTTTGTTTTGTTTTTTCTCAAGAAGATGACAGGCATCTGTGGGGTGTTTATTAAAGTACAAGTAGATGATTCATGCAAAGATTAAATGTGGCATAGCGTCTACTGGGGTGGTGGCCAACTTGCAGTAGCACAGGCAGTAGGTTGTCCCCATTCATCCATGGTTGAGGTGCCCTTAATCAAGGTGTCTTCGTAGCCCACTGTGTCACTAATGGTGTGAGATTATTATGTTCACTAATGAGTGAAGCGTTATAAATTATTTCATTTGGCTTCTGCATGCAGTGCCACAAATCAGTCCGACTTTTTTTTTTTTAATGTTTAGTTTTGTATCATCCAAAGGTTTGACAATCTTTCTTCTTGTCCTTGAAGCATCTTGCAGCCAGACATGGGGAAAAAGTCCAAGTATAAGACATCAGTGAAAAAAAAGACTCTCAACCCTGAATTCAACGAGGTACACGCGCATGCATGTATTGGAAGAGTGTTGCCAATCGCTTCGTATTAGCTTAATATTTGGTTGCCATCACCAAACTGCAGCCTCCTTCGTTTGTAGGGCTTTGCCAGACTTTCACCAAAGTCTCTTTCAGTTGTTTTGAGGCTGCTGCTTCTTCTTCTGCTTCTTCCGCTTCTTCTTCTTCTTCTTTAGCGGGTAAAAGTAATGCTCAACAGGCTCTGGATTGACTCAGCCAGTCTAAAACTTCAAATTTCTTCAAATCAGGCAACAACTCTAAGAGGCTATGGTGAAAGTCTGGAAAACCAAACAAAACAAGAATGTGAAAATGTGATGGTCAGTGATTTGCAACTAAATATTGGTGGTGTTTTGTTACAAATCTTCTGAGTTTTATCAGATAGAGAAATAAACCTTGAAATAAAAGCTCAGCATGTTTCACTATTGCAAATAGACACAGATTCAAAACAATCATAAAACAACAAAGTTTGCTCTGCTATTGTGTGATCATCCTGATGTATTTGATGCAGTGTGTTTGTGTTTTTATTGCGCACAGGAGTTTTCTTATGAGGTGACGCTGGACTTGCTGGCTAAGAAAACCCTTGAGATCTCAGTGTGGGACTACGACTTGGGAATGAGCAACGACTTCATAGGTAAAGTAGCAAACTACACAATGTTACCAAAAGTATTTGTCCATGTCATGACTCACATTTAATTGAATTCAAGTGACATCCCATTCCCAGTCAATGCAGTGTCAGCCTTACGGGAACTTATGTTGGACGAGTAGTCGTGGCTCTCAAGCTCCTCTCCAAGTCATCTCAAAGGTGTCCTGTAACGTTAAGGACTCTGCAGGCCAGTCAAGTTCATCGACACCAAACTCTCTCATCCGTGTCATATGCAAAGTAATGTCGCCACAGGAAACCTTTCGGAGGGAGGGGGATGCGAACTCGGGGGTGGAACAGAAAATAATTGAGAAGAACTGGACTAGTCAAAACAACACCTAGAAGATCTTAAGTCAGATATCTGAAGTTAAAATAAGAGGTGATGATGCTTGTCTAGCGCCAAAGGGTTGACCGATAAAGAACAGGATGTCACTTAATTTTGTACATATGCAACTCAAGGTCAGTGAGCGAATACTTTTGGCAATGGAGTGTCTTGCTAGGCCAGACCAGAGATGGGAGAATGTACCAATTAGGAGGATAGCTGTGCAAGAGTGAATGAAAAAGGCACAAATTTGAACAAATATCAAAACCAGGCCAAGCGTGGGTGGAGGGAGAGAGCGAGGGAGAGGTAAAAGACACATTTTAGAAAAAGATGCATAAAAAGTGCTAGCAATCGAGAGTTAATTATGATGCACGAGGAGTCTGATTGCGCTTGCAAAAAGAGGGATTGAACATACAAAGGAAGTAAGAGGCTTAAGTCTTTTTTTTAATTTATTTTTTTGTCTGCGCTGCAGTGTTCACGCGTTCATGCTTATAGAGTCACTCCCACTTAACAGCTTTTGGAATCGTTTGGTGTGGACTTCCCGTTGATAAAGTACATGGGGGATTCAGGAGTGACCGGAAGTCAGAAGGGTGGGACAAGAAAATAAGATGCCCTCCCCCCCAGAGTGAGCTCCATATGTTCTGATCAGAGCTTTTTGCCACGTCAGGTGTGCGCAGCGCTCTGGTTGGTGGGAGGGACTCACTGTTGAGATCACACAATGAGTTCTAATTGCCGCTGGGATAAAAAGACCATTACTCGAACAGTCCCAGATAACCAACGTTCCAGAGGCTGTCATCATTACAAGTTAGTGGTAGAAGCCTCTCATTTCGGTTAATTGGTGCTGGAAGAAAGATGACTCTGGGAAGAAAACTAGAAGGTGTTGATGAAGAAGCCTGGTGGCAGTCGACTGAGAGCAATAGCTGGTAATAGTGGCTTCACTGCCCTGGAATCTGGTAAATGTGAGCTTAAAAATTGAATTGGACAGTAAAATACCTAAAAGATAACATCCAACCAAGGTTTTACCACTTGACTTTTTTTTGTCTTTATTACAATAAGTATTCAAAAATCTCTTCTACGAGGAGTCTTAGAAGAAGAACACGTGAGGAGAAGAAGCAATTGTGCGTGATTCTAAAGTCATTATGCGCACATTAGTTAATAGAAGTTCATGTGCAACTGATTTTTTTGGGGACCCTTTGCAATTGACAGTGGATAACTTTTTTTGTTTGGCTTTTTTTTTTGGCATGAATCAACTTTGCATTATTCAAATTAAGAATTCATTGCTTCAACGTTTTACTATTTAAATTGGTTAAAAATGTTTTTTTGGGGTTTTTTTTACGCTTGTATGAAATGTGAACCTACGGTTTGTAAAGGCGCTATCATTGCAACAGCTCAACCTACCAGTATGTACTCTTATATCCTTTCATCAGCTTTTCGTATCTTTTGCCGGTATTCAGATGAATATCTGAGCCTACCTCAGAAGTCAAACAACACAAAAAGTAACGATGGCATGAAGAGAAGCCTGGACCCTCAGATTTCAAGTCTGATGCTCTACCAACTGAGCTTCCCAGCCCCATATGGGTGTGGGGGGTCAGCTCACCCACCAACTCCAACGTAGGAAAGCCTGCAGATGCCATGGACATGCTTTTTTTTTTTTTTTTCTTGAGAGAACCTATACTGTATGTGTCATGTCAGGCCAACGTGTTTGAGATGCTTGAAGCTGCTGCCATCATCAAACCATCATCATCACCCTCGTCCTCCTCCTCCACTTCATCATCATCATGAACCTCATCAAGAATGGTGAGCGGTAAAGATGACAGTTTCACGTCCCAAAATAGTTACGTCTTCAATAACGTGTTAATAATTAACAAGGCGGGAGAGGCGAGTGCTGTTTCAAGCTTACCTGCCACATTTCCGTCTTTGAAAAGTTCCAAGCATCTAATCTGAAGTTGAATGATTCACTTTGGATGTGACCTTTGAATAAATATCAGGGCTTGATCTCGCCTTTGCTAGTACAGCTTCGCTTCTTCTGGGAACGCTTTCTACAAGATGTTTGGAGTGTGCCCATGCATTAAACGAACAGTTGTGTGCTTAGAAGACCTGCCGCTCCGAATCTCTGATCTTGTCCATCCCAAAGGTGTTTCGTAGTGTTGAATTTAAGGCCCCCAGGTCCTTCCATATCAAATTCATTCAAGCGTGTCCTTAGGGACCTTGCTTTGTCCACGGAGGACAGGAAGAGACATTCCACAAACTGTTCATACCAGTTGGAAGCATCGAATTTTCCCAAAATGGATAGGTTAAAGTGAATAATCGAGATTCAGGTGGGACTAAGGGTGGGTGGAGCCTGTCACCTAGTGGTGGGCACGTCAGTCCGTCAATCAGCCTTGCGTCATTATTTCAGGCCAGTCCAGTCCGTCCGTCATCGTCAGCGAAAGCCTATCAGCTTTGAGAACGTACTTATGACGTCATACGCAGCAGCACCACAACCAGACACAAATTAAAAAAGCAAAACCGTGTTTTTTTTTACATTTCAATCCCACAGAACACAATGACATTGTCCCACTGAGCTTTTATTTCATCAGTCACCACGCGTGTGTCTGTTTTTTTTTTTTTTTTTTTTTTTTTTGCATGCGTGTGACTATGTTCTTGATGCCGGTTGGCTGTCGTTGACAACGACTTATGGACTGGACCAGCTTGAAGTAATGACGTAAGGATGACTGACTTACTGACGTGCCCACCACTTTGATCGCTGCTGACTTTGAGTGAAAGTTTGGGTTCGCCTTGAACTGGTCCCCAGTCTATCGCAAGGCATATACAGTACAATGGGACCTCAACTTATAGGCAATAGAATCGAGACTCCAACTCCGAACCTCAGAAACTGTGAGGCAGATACGCGAACCACTAGCACACTATGCTGCTTGAAATCCAATCAATTATTGATTTGGGATTCAAGTCATAGAGAAGGAATTACCTCAGTGTTTCCAGACACTTGGCGCTTTTGAAGTTGCTGTTGCCGGAGCCGAGTAAACATTTGGCGCACAGGAGGGTTCGTGAGGAGCAAAGCTGTGTGAGCGTGCTGAACACCTGCTCCTTTCCTACTTTGCTGTCAAACTGAACTTTGTCATCACTCAATTCCTCTTCCTCTGCAGTTCCTCTCCCTCGCCATCCACCGTCAAAGCGACGGCCGAGTTGTCCCGAGCGGCCCTCGGGCTCAGGGAATGTCTGTTGACCTCCACTCTGAGTCGTTGGGAATGTTTTGAGGCCACGATTCTATAGAGCCCCCCCCCCCTTAACAGCTTCGGACGTTGTCTCTTCGATGTGAACAGAAAAAGGGACATAGAAAGCGAATGCAGGAAAGGAAGAGCATTTCCACCCCCCACCCCCACCCCACCCCACCCCAGGACCATCATTGCAGGCAGAGTTCAATTCTGAGCTGAGACAAGTCGCTCATCAACAAACCATGCTTGCTCGCTTGCTTGTGGCTGTCATTTTGTACAGCACCGTTAAAGGCAGCCTCACCATAATGCTATTTTATGCTCCTTTAACTGTGCAATGGCAGCCAGGGGGAAAGGCTGTATCATAACCCCCCCGGTGTCGCAAATGACTGTGCCTCTCTTGCAGACTCTTGCTCCATCACCTGGCTCATTTCCTGCATATTTGTCACCTCCCACCCATCATGCTCAATAGCTTCGCCTATTCTCCTAATTCCCGAGCCAAACATCTTTCACTCGGGCCCGGCCGTCACCCAATTCACGTCCTTACTCCGTCTTCTGTTGTCGGCCTGTGCCTCCAGGTGGCGTGGAGCTGGGCATCAACGCGAGCGGACAGAGACTCAGACACTGGTTCGAGTGTCTCAAAAACAAAGGGAAAAAAGTGGAGTACTGGCATACGCTCACACAGCAAGGAGCCCCGAGCAGCGACAAAACGGACTAAATCACACCAGACACACAGTAAACACACATGCACATCCCCCTGAAAGATAACAAGAGAAAAGAACAAAACTGCAATAATAATAATAATGTAATAGTGATGAAGATGAAATCCATCATATAATGCCAACAGCACCGATTATTTGTAAATGATCTTCATTCTGACATCAGTGATGTTAAAAAGGTGTGGTGTTTATTTTTTTAAGGTAAACCAAATTGCCCTCATAGGTGTTACAAAGAGATACACACACATTGTTGTCATTTAGACCTTGTGGAAGTCGCTCGAATGTCCTTGTTCAAATGTTCAACTAATGAAGAGATGATTAGAATTCACTCCATGAACGAGGCCAGCAACATTGTGAGGCCATGTGACTCTTTGGGCCTGATTTACCAAGATCCCAAATAGGGAGGCGCTAAGGCACGAGTGCACCCGCTCTAACAGAACGCGACATGTGCTAAGGCACTTGTGCACCAACTTAACAGAAAGCGACATGCTTTTGGCAACAAGTGTAAAAGTAGTCCATTTAATAGAAGGTTTTCTGCTTGAGGTAGTGCAGATGGTTTTCACCATGGAACATTTTGAAGGGGGAGAATAATTTCTTCACGTGTTTGCGGTGCTCGTCACGGGAAGCGCATCAAAGCCATGTTTTGTTTGATTTAACGCATGCTGAGTACATGGCAATTGAATATTCAATTACCATCCCGTGTAATCGTGTGTATGAAGCTTGAGCCAGCACTCCTGCAACCTGCCCTGAGAGATACCAGCACCTGTGGTCACACTGTGCTGAAATGATATAAGTGATATGGCATGACTCCTTCTTGTGACTGGCTCCCTACATGATGGTTTCAAAATTCCAGTACTGAAGAGACGATATGTCAGGATAATTTCATTTTAAAAATGTTTACACGAGTGGAAATCGCAATTCATCTCAGGTTTATTAAGTCATATATTGCATATACTCCTCTGACAAGCGAAATGACTGTATGGCAATGTTGTGAATTTGGCGTCGTTGGTGTGCCCGTCAGTCGATCGGCTTCCACATCTGTTTGCGTGACCAATCATGTTTATGCCCTTTTCACACACGCAAATCTTTAGTAAATCAGGCCCACGGTGTCAATACACCATCGCTATGCTGGCTTATATTGTAACGCGGCATCATTACTTTTATGATACAAAGCACAAAAGTATCCATATGGTGGATTTGTTCCTTTAACATGTCTGTGTTTTGAACGATTTGTCTTTCATTGTCTTTGTGATCGTCATCTGTATGTGCATATGTGTGAAGCAGGCAGTGAGAATTTGAGTGCCTCGATTTTGTTTTTGCAGCATCTCTTTTCACGTCGTGCCCCATTGCGAATATCACAACTGAACTTCAAGAAGCACACTGTGTGGGTCGATGTATGCGTGTGTTCGTGCGTGTGTGTGCGCATGCGTGTTTGACACAAAAACAACAAGGACATGTAAGCAGTGCACAAGAATAGAGAAAAGCTCTTCTTCCTCCAGTGGCCATAGCGAGCGATGTGCATTCGTTACTGGATGGAAAGCGCACTGACAAACTGTCAATCATGTGTCATCTCATCGACTCACAATCATAGAACAGTTTTTGAGACACCTGCAGAATCTAATGAGATCCAATACAAGACGAGCATGAAAAAGTGTTCTTCACTTTTGAGTGATACTGCCAGCAAGGTATTCTCCATCCATCCAATACTTGTAAATACGCGTTTGTTGGCAACTACACTGCTCCGAGAGGTGTAGTTATTTTGCCCTCTAACGACACCACATTAGCTGAGCACCATTTTGATCCAGCTCTTGTATTGGTTCTCTTTTGATTTTGTGCCAAATGAAGTGTCCAGTGAGTGTTTATGCCTTCGTTCGTTCACTGTGCTGCATACTCATCGGTGTACAGAAAGATTGATGTTTGAGCGGTGAGCTTCTCATTGTTACTTCGAGTGTACAATATCAATCAATAAACAATGCAACTTTTATTTCCTGCAGGCCATTATCATACAGTAATTTATCCATTCGGGAACGGGTGCTGTCACTTGATTTATGGGAATAGCATTGCTTACAACTTAATACTCGGTGTCCTCGGACACTCCCGACATAAAGACTTATTGTCCATTTCTGTGATCACGTCCTTTTATAATACTACTGAATATCAGGTTTATTTTCATACACTGAGTGGCAAAGATTACACAAAGTATATTTGTAAAATTAAAAAAAAAAAAGCATGTGAAAGTTGGTTGTAAACAAAAGCATCCCCTGCTAAAATCTTGGTTTGCTGGCAACGTGTGTCTGCATATGGAGCGGCCTTAGTGGCTATCACTTAAGAGTTTCAACACAGCCCTAACCAGACTCTGCTCTACGAAAGCACGCCCATAGTCAGTCAGAGTCCTGCGGGAGGTTTTCAATCCAATCGATTCGTCAAGACCTTCGACAACCTTGTGAATGTCTCATTGTTGACCACAGAAAGAAAAACTGTTCCGAATGGGGAAAGGGACTCTGGTTTCCCAAAAAAAAAAAAAAACTGTCAAGAACAAGACTATGAAAATAGTTAGAGCCTTGGAAGGCTTCGACAAAAAAGCTTGAGCCACCGTGGCGGCTCATTCTTTTCTTTTTCTATGCATCAAAAGCTCCCAGTGTGACAGCAGTAAGATTATCAAACCAAAATGAAATGATTGTGATACATTTTTTTTTGCCAGAACGTCCATCCTTCTTGCATGCTTTGCTCACATTTGATCTTCAATGTAGCTGCATGTTTCGCAATAATCACCATCGTGTATAGTGCAGCGTGCCGATGTGTTGACAGCTCGTGTCATCCATCCTGCCATCCGCGTGCTCTTTTGTGCAGGCTGTCATTCAGGATTGTTGTGTATATTATTTTGCGTTTGACGCTTGCCTTCCGAAACGCTGCGAGTGGTAATAATGCAAGGGTGGGGGGGACAAGTCTGTTGTTTATGAACTGTCACAATCACAGTGTGACGACTGGCATCATGTGGTAATGTTGTGTCACTACTTCTCAAAATAAACTAAAGTCGTTTCACCGCCTGCTCTTCCTTCACGTCAAATGCCTGGAGTTTCGTTATGAGAGAGAATATTCAATAACGACATAAGAATCGCATTATTTGGTTTTATAAAAGCGCACTCGTGGGTCCCAGCATTACCGACTCCTGTACAAGACGAGAATGATGTTTGACAGATTCTAACTTTATAACAATAATAATGCTCAGTTTTGAGCTACACCCTTAGGGAGATAATGATATCACAAAATTATACGTTTATTATGGTCATTGTTACAAGTGTAGGCTACTGATGACAGCCGCTAATCTTTTGCTATAATGTAAACCTATTTCAGTATGATGCTGATTTCATGCAGTTGTTGAGCTAGAGCTCGGATTGCTAAAATCTTCAACAATTTCTACAAGTGTAAAGAATCTCTGTCTTATTCCAAATTTGAAGAACAGTTCCAAGAACCTATTGTATTTTGTTTCATCGTAAAATGCTAGCAGCTAGCCGCTCAAATGAAGTTGCACAAATGCTGTTGAAGCCTTCTAATGCCTTATCTTTTGGATACAAAAAATGCTCAGCCTAAATTTTAAATTGACATTTTTTAATAACTGACGAAAGGTGCATTTAAGGCCCTCACAAAACTTGCCGATTCTGTCGCACGTTGACCTCCAAATGCAGCAACAGCCAAAGTCTAATTATAAGGTCTGGATGTCTTGTGTAGACATGAACACGGAGGAGACAGGAGAAGAATGCAAATTAAAATAGTCAGTAGGAAAGGCCAATAAGTCACGTTAATTTTATTTGCAATTTTACAAGAGAGGTTATCTCAAGACACTTAACATGTGGAGCAGGTCTACAAGCAAGCGCCTCATTTAAAAAACACTAATCTGAATCCTTTCCATTTACAAAAATATTAAACTCTTCAATAATTTGGGACACAAACAAACCTCATATCTCATCAATTCACGGTAAGGCTCAAATGGCCTTAGTCTGTGCTTCTCACGTCCATAGCTGTTGACCTCCTTTTTCCTGGTTCTTTGACTCTGCTTCACTAAAGTAAAAGCAATGCACCAATGTATCATTATTGCTTTGAAGCTTCTTGTTTGTTGCACATGCTAGACTTTTGATGTGTTGGAAAACAAATCATTTCGCCGCACGTCAGCCACAGACACCAACTGATGGGATGAGTTATTTATTTATTTATTTATTTTTGGTCTGCAAGGGGAAGTTTCTGAATCGTCAGAATACACCGTTGCTTTTTATTAACTGCACTTGGATGCAGAAGACACTTGTGCTAGTTTGTAGATGAATGGCTCTTGGACATTTGCATTTAGAAATTAAACTGAACAAGTGTTTTGATTGAATATTTTAGTTCATGCACTTGACTAGCAGTTTTTAATTCATTCTTATCCGAGTTGCTCCTTCTACCATAAGTGCAACAAAAATTACTCGAGTCTGAAAAACCATGCAATAAAGAAGTAAAGGACAAATCTAGTGTAATATTAACATCTTTCAGTGACTTGGTCTTTGTGGAGAAAATGTGCACTTTTGTTGGTGCAACAGTTTTGTACCATTTTTGTATGCACAAAAGCCCTTCGCACTGGGAATGTAAAAAAATTCACAGCATGTGGTTATTTTTTGCTTGCTTCACATCCTTTGTTGTTGAAAAGTGGATGTATTATTCGTGCATTTGAGAAGAAAATATATTCAGATATTGTGATATACAGTGGTTCAACAAAAGAAAAAAAAAGACAAATCTCACATATTGGTCTTAGTATGGTTAGGGAGAGTCCTGCACTTTATGTCCCCCTGGTGAATAATTGTGGCCCTCTCTGTCATTTAAATGGCTCCTCTCTGATCTAAATCATATTGTACATTTGTTGATAATGTATAACTATGACATATTGTATACATTTATCAATATACTGCCCATTTGTCCATAGCCACATATTTTCTGACCCTTACAATACGTTTGGTTCTAACAGGTCAGAGCAGCATCTTCTCCTACCATCGGAGCCAACACTCATCCGCCCAAGACACGTCCGTTGTCAAGACCAAAAATAATTCATTGAACTGCGAGCCAGACTGTATCTTGTCGCTGCGAATGTCTCGTACCTTTAAACAAGTCGTCAACAAGGCGAGGAGTCTAATCGATAAATCGATGCTCCATTGAGATCACTCCCGGACATTCACTGGGCGTAATCAGGCATATGCAATCGATAGCCGGCTAATGAGGGGGGGAAACTGGAAAGAGCGAGAGAGGAGAAAGTTTTGGGAACGCGTTTGACGCTCTCAAAAACGTTAGCATCTCGTTCTAAACAGCTTCTACTTGTGTTAGGAGAAATCTCGGAGCTATGTGAGCTTTGTATCAAACGTTTTGGAGTCCAGATGAACCTCTGCCAAAAGAGCCTGTTTGGAGACAGTAAGTTTTCCTTTTGGTCATCTGATCGACTAGCGGAAACAAAGGCTGAGATCAGAGCAGCTAAGCCTTCCTGTTTGCCCCAGCGCGTCAAATTACATCGTTTTCTAGTCATAAACAACGATTTAACTGGTCTTAACTAGATCATACTGGAAATTAGGAGGAGTCTTTAATTCCCGTTGTTTTTACGAACGTTTTAGTCCAAAAATCCAACTTAAAAAATGCTTTAAAAAGTTTTCGCCATTTGTAATGCTCATACATGCTTATTATTTGTGATGGCATCTGTTCTTATTTTTCCACAACCACAGTGAACCCCAAACCACAAGAAATCAGCGCATAAGAGGTGATCACCATGGCAACGCAGTTCACTATCGAAGACGCCTTCGCGTTGGAAGTCGATGAAGAAGAAGCCATGTCTGGCGTGGACGCCGATGGATGGAATTCTCGGGATAAGGACAGAGAAGCAGAGCTCACGTTCGGGCCTCTGACTTTCTCCAAACCTCAGCCTCATCCCTCGCCCGTTTTGCTTGCTTCACCGGAGCACAGTAACCTGAAGTATCAAGTAAGACACACACACTTACTTTTCACTTACAAAAACACACCTTCTTTATCATTTTCTGATCTTTTCTAGAATTTGGAAAATGAAGACCCACTTACCAACAATGGCAATTCTTCTTTTAACAACTTCTTCAAAATCAGGTTGGCTCATTTTGTAGCATGTATATATTGAACACGGGTTCTTCAGTGATTCCGCTCTGATTTAGAATGCTTAAAGAGAACTCGTCCATTCGTCCATTTTCTATCGTGCTTGTACTCATTAGAGTCACAGGTTAGTTTGAGCCTATTCCAACAGGCTTTGGACAAGAGGTGGGTTACACCCTTCCTGGACTGTTTGCGATTCCATCCAAGGACACAAAGGGGCCAAACAACCATTTGACAACCACCTTTAACATAAAAAAAATATATAATTTGAGAGAGACTACTGTACATTGTTTTCCACAATTTAAAACCGAGGTGTCTCACGGTAATAAAGTCTGTGACAAAATACCCAAACCATCAAGAATTTCAGCTCACTAAGACTGAACTCCAGGTTATATAAAACAGGTTATATTAAACCAAGAATTTCAGCTCACTAAGACTGAACTCCAGGTTTAAAGAGGTCATATCATGTCAAACTGACTTTTTATTGTTTGTGTACAAATATAGTTGGTGGGTCTCATGAGTGCCTGCCCACCCATCAAATGTAAAATTAAACAAGCAAGTAAATCCTTTATCTGCCCGTTTCTGAAAATGGAACTTTCAGAATCCGCTGTATTTTATTTATTTATTTGTTTGTTTTTTGGGTGAGTTTGTGTGTCTTTTACTGGTTTGACACAGTGTTCATGCTCTTTTTCCACCCACAGTGATCCCTCCACTCTGTCTTACTGCAGCTCTCAGTGGTCCTTCAGCACCTTGAGTTCCGTCACGCAACTTTCAGCACATTGTTGCGGGTGAGATCGAAACACTTAGACACACGCACACACTCGTACACACATGCAGGCGACTCAAGTTGGTTCCTCACAACATTCATTTGTTGGGCAGTTGGGTGTCTCATCCGCTGGTGAAGAAAAACAGAAGAGTTGTCCTTGCTTCCTTCCTTCTCTTATTTACTGGAGTTGGTAAGTTTGATGTTGAACCTACAGTATGTGGGCCAAATACAGCCCGTTTCAGTGTAAACCGAACCACCATACTAGACCAATACTGTAAATTCAAACTCAGAGAAACTGCTCTAAAAACAAAACCAAATCCTTAACCTCAAAATGCTCATTTATCGTTATAGTTATGACAAGCATTGGAATCTCTGCCCTTTCTGTGTGGAATTTATTTTGCAGTACTTTAAAACAGGGGTCCCCAACCGCCGGTCCGCGGACCGGTACCGGTCCGCAGGGCATTTGGTACCGGGCCGCACAGAAAGAACTTGCCTTAATTCCGTTTTATTTATTTCGGAATACGAAAGATGTTTTATTTTGAAAAATTACCGGATTCTCCGTTACATCCGTCTGTGTCACGCTTGACACACGTCAAGCCGCGCTTCTTCGTCACGTGACCGATTACGCTAAAAACAAAACGCTAGAGCTCGCAAAATGAGTAATAAAACTGCTGGAGAGCGCAAATGACGGCGGCCTTAAAAGTACGTTCGAGACAACTGGATTAAAGTTATGGCTGAATATTCTGAGATCGCCACAGTAGCACTGTTGCTATTTCCGACATGCTACCTGTGTGAGGAGGGGGTTTTCTGCAGCAACGGCGACTAAAACAAAATTACGAAGTAGACTGGACACACTTGAGGTGTCATTGTCTCCTATTACCCCGAGATGGGACCGTCTGGTTGCAGAAAATCAAGCTCGGGGCTGTGGTGAGTCGTCATTGTCATGCACTTTGAATTTGCGTTGTATCGTATTTTGAAGGCATTAAACATGACCATAGCGATCAGAGAGAGTGTTGCGGCCAGATTAGACGCTCCTTGTGTTTATTATTATATTTCGAAAACACCACAGTTTCCATGCAGCTCATACCATATTATTTTGTTGTATTATTTCCGCCACACCTTAAATGCCGGTCCCTGAAAATATTGTCTGACATAAACCGGTCCGTGGGGCAAAAAAGGTTGGGGACCCCTGCTTTAAAACAATCGGTCCGAGGCGTGTGTATTGGCCCACTGAAACCTACATTGACCTCCCACTTGTCTAATTTCTGCCGTCCTGCTAATTTCCACATGTACTCTTTCTTTGTAGCTCTTATTTTCACCGGCGTTGTCATACAGCTAAATCCAAATGCAGGTAAGACAAATATCTGCTTGGAAGGAATTGTGTTTTTTTTCTGTGAGAGCAATTATGATATCAACAGATATTGTTGGAGTAGAATATGGAAACTATTGTCTGTTGCACAGGAGGTAGAAAATCCGCTTTGACAAATCACACACACACACACTTACACACAATGTTTCTTTTCATAATCCTCCCGAGTTCACACATCCTACTTCTATTTGTGGATTTAAAAGCAGAAACGTGCTGCTGGTTTGGCAAGATGAAAACACATTTTCTCCCTTTTTTCTTTGTCAAACGAAGTGTTCCTGATTTTTATCTGTAAAATTTTCAAAGCACAATTATTTCGAGTCATAATGGCAGTTTCCTTTTTCTACAGTACAAATACTTTATTGGTGTTTTATTCACATGACTAATGTTGGCAGAAATTCAAAACCCAATAGACTCATTCAATGGCTTGTAATCGGTGACTAGACAATACTTTTATTTTTAGAACATCAAGTGTTGTTTGACGTCACAGATGTGATATTTGAGTAAAATGAGTCAATGCCCTGCTCAGAACGATCTGCGTTGTGATCTGCATTGTACGTCTTACTTTCAACACTAGGTGGTGCTGCTCTGACAAGGCAGTAGCAATCATTTGAAGGAGTGTCGTGACATTAACGTGAGATGTGAGACTCCCAATGGGCACACATTAGTTTTACTTTCTGTGGATAATATAGTGAAAGGATTAATCATAGAAACCATAAGCCAAGGTGAAAATCACGTTTCTCAATTGAATGTTGAGGGCTGCTGCTGCTTACTGTGTCATTCTCATCTTCAGCAGGGGTCTAAACTCGAAATCCTGGTCTGCTTACCGAGTTATGTCTGTGGCTGTTACAGCCGTGATGCATAATCAGATGACCAAGAGTAAAAACAAGTGACATTACTGTATACTTTTTGTAACGTAATATTGGAATCACAGACAAGCTTTGGCTGGAACCAAATGTAATTTAAAATGACGGCAGACTGTTTTCTGCATTTGGTCACAGGCGTTTCAAGTGCTATCTTCTTTGTGCCTGGATTCCTGCTCTTCATCCCTGGAGGTAAAGAAATCCTTTTTTGCAGGAGTCCCACTCAGAACTTTCTTTGACATTCCAGAAAGAGTTATGTGAATAATATTGCTATTCTATGAACTCTCTCCAGTGTATCATGTGATATACATCAGCTGTGCTGTCCGTGGAAGAAGAGGCTTCAAGTTGTTCTACCTGCCCTATTTTGAAAAATAAGATTCCACCAAACACCACATGAACCACTTTTACTTTTGTTCTGTTACCATGGCAACGTACTGATGCATCGTATAGTTTTTCTTGTTTTTCTGATGACCACTGACATTTCGACTATTCACTTTCTTGGCTTTTTCCCACTATATGAACTGGCCTGTGTACTTCCATGGACATTGTAGAGTATTTTTATGCTATGTGAACACTGACTGTGAAATTACAATAAAAAACATTTCTAAAGTTTAGCTCTACCCAGCCTGACTTATAGCGCAGGACAGCTCAGAGAAGCAGTTCACACAACAACCTTCAACTTCTGAGGTTTGGTTTCAAATCTTGTGCTTTGCAAAATAGGGTTCGCAAGTTCTCCCTGTGTTTGTGAAGATTTTATCCAGGTACGGGGGTGCCCTCCCAATTTCTGACATGCAGAACTTGTTTTGAATATTTCAATAAGACCAAACTGATATGTGGCTCAACTCAACGCACTAACAGCATAATTCCTGCGTCAATATGATAGCCTGCAATACCGCCTACCGAGAGATGGCGGTGCTCGACCAAAACGTGACAAAACTAGAATCGGCTTTCTTCGGTAAACATCGTACTTGGTCGTCAGTGACGACTCTGCCAAGGATGGAGGAAGAGGCAAGAAGGCTTCTCGCGGAAGGGATCAGTAAGAAATTGATTAGCCCGGGTAAAGGACAGCTATCGCCCTTCCCCGATGGAACAAAGGTAAAAATTAATCTAAATTGTGGGTCACTGCCTCTAATTTGTGTCTGTAAATGTTAGCAAACGCGCTCTATCGCGTTTGCTAATGCTAATTTTTCGTATGTGTTGTACTATATTGGCTAACACATTTTGTTTGTTACACGCTACCTAAAGACATTTCTTGTATCAAGAGCCACCACCGACGCACATGGAAGAACGTGGTTGTTAATCGCTTCCTGATTTTAAAACGTTTTGGCCAGTAGGCATTCCTTTCTCCCCTCTTTTCAATGTTTTTTTTTCACTCATCAGATGGACGGATATGGGCGGAACAGGATGGGTTGTTTATCAATGCTGATTGGTTGGCTTACTGTGGCAATCAATATTCCAAGGTTGTGATTGGCCAAAATAAACCGTAGACGGAATGTCGCCATTCTCAAGACATTTTGCGTTTTAAATATAAACACTGTCGAATCTGGAATGCAATCAATTAGAATAAAGTGGACAATGTTGTATCTCCCGTTGTTCATTTCAAAATGTGAAACACGTGAATAATATAGAGTATAGACAGAGTGAAATTTTTCATTTCAAATATATTCTTTAATTGTGATGTTTACGTAAAAACATTGTTGTACTGTATATGAAATTTAGATGTTAGAATTAATTAAAATGATTTTGAGGTGACGAGTAGGAATCGGGCTTCTGAAAACTATTTTCTTGTGTTTGATGGATTTGTATAATTTGAGTTAACTAGCAGAATGACACCATGGCCTGTGCATTTAAAAAAATTTATATATATATATATATATATACACACACACACACACACACACACTTAAAATAAAGAGGATGTTTTGTAAGGCTGTGTCTCAAGCATATTTTCATTTTGGCATAATTAACCTACTGCCGGTTCTTCCAGGTGGTCTTCCACTACCGCACCAGCCTGTGTGATGGCACAGTGCTGGATGACTCCAGGAACACAGGGGGCTGCAGTAAACCAATGGAGCTGATCTTGGGCAAGAAGTTTAAACTGGCTGTATGGGAACGAGTGATCATCTCTATGAGAGAAGGAGAAATTGCCGAGTTCACATGTGACGCCAAAGTGAGTGAGCTCGTTAAATAGGATGTCCGAGGTGTTTTTGTACACTGGCATATCTGAGATGGTCTGTTTTTGTTCACAGCACACCGCACTCTACCCGCTGGTGTCCCAGTCGCTGAGGAACATCAGCATTGGGAAAGACCCCCTGGAAGGCCAGAGACATTGCTGTGGCATTGCCCAGATCCACTCCCACCACTCGCTGGGCCACAAAGACCTGGACCACCTTCAGGCTAATCCACAGCCTCTTGTCTTCGCCATTGAGCTGATGGAGGTGCGTGAAATGGGACACATTTTGGCTTTGAGGGGGTAGTTACACCACAGCATAATCATTTTGATTATTCAAGTTCGCAGCTCGCAAAAACCCAAATTTCACCATCTCAAAAAATGAGAATATAACAAAGGATCGGTGTGATTGCTTTTTGAGATTTAAATTGACCTTTTGATGGTATTTTCTAAGCGATTCAATCATATTTGTTTTTAATTATTATTAATGTTGTTGTTATTACTGTCTAACCCTTGAATTTTTCCTTTTGGGAGCAAGAAAGAATGTTATCTGTTTTATAAGGTTCACCTAAGTTCACCTAGAATTGTATTTCTTCGGTACAGCTATTGCTGTAGTATCCAGTAATAGCGTTGTATGCAGCGACTGTGAAAGCTGCCGCTGAGCTCCAGTGTGCTTGCAGGTTCTTCCTCCGGGCTCGTTCCAGCTGGACGTGTGGGCCATGACGGACGAGGAGAAGCTGGCCTTCGTGCCTCACATCCACGAGGAGGGCAACATGCTCTTCAAGCAAGGCCGAATACAAGAGGCCACCGACAAATACTACAACGGCATCGCCTGTCTCAAAAATCTACAGATGAAGGTCAATGAAATCTGGCCCATGCCCGTTCCTTCTCAACACCTTGCCAGTATATCTGACACCTCTTCATCTTTTCATTTCAGGAGCATCCAGGAGATGAAGCGTGGATCAAGCTGGACCACATGATCACGCCTCTTCTCCTCAACTACTGCCAGTGCAAGCTACTCCAAGGCCACTACTACGAAGTCATCGAACACTGCTCATCACTCACGTTCAAATACGAGGGTAAGGCTCACCTCATGATTCTCCTCGAGTCTGCGCTTCATGGTAGATGATAATCATTCTGATTAGCGTGGAATTGGAGCACAGTGGCCACCTTGCTTCTTTTGAGTCATTTTTGCCATGTTCATGCAAACGGAATGAAACTTCCTAAGCATCCAATTTCAGCACAAAAATCTTTATGGCTGCTATCTTTGGACAAATGTTGAGTACATGTATCTCATTTATATATACAAATGACATGATACATGTAAACACGAACAAAGCCTAAATATCGGCCTTTGCCATCTTTAATGGCTCTGTGCGCAGTAAAAAAAAAAAATACATTGTGGGTTCCCAAGGATGCGGTGTCATGATACCCGCATATAAAAAGGAAGTGCTTTCGCACATATGCACAAGTAGCTTGCACATATTACACATGAAACCCATGAAAACTTACCTATACAAACGACATCAATGTATTTATATTTCTTGGATACATTGAAAATACAAACGCAAGGAAGAAACAAACAGATAGCCAAGACAAGAAACGTTTTTTTTCTTCCTACCACGGTGGTAAGACATGTAAAAGTACGCAAGCCAATTGGCTAGGATGTGTAGCTTAAGTGGATATTATTAATGTGTAAAATAAAATAAGGGTATTTTTAAAGTGACGCCAAACTTTGAACAGTAGTTTGTTTTCAATGTAAAAATTTGTTTTATTTTTGTAAGTTGTCAAGATCTTTAAATTTGCTGTCGGCTTGTTTGTCCTTCGTCGATGTGACATGCTTGTCCTTGTGTGCCAGACAACGTTAAGGCTTTCTACAAGCGAGCAAAGGCCCATGCCGCAGTGTGGAACGAGACGGAGGCCCGTGCGGACTTCGCCAAGGTGCTGGAGCTGGACCCGTCTCTCGGGCCGTCCGTCACCAAGGAGCTGCGGGCCATGCAGGATCGCATCCGGACCAAGGAGAAGGAGGAGAAGGGACGCTACAAAGGCCTGTTCAATTACAACTCACCGCCGCCAACTGCGACCACGGTGAGTTCACATGGACCAATTGTCCTTCCGTTTCAGTAGTGTTCTCTACAGTTATTCTTTTGCTCTTTTCTCTTATCAGGGTTGAGGAGTACAATGAGAAGATACCTGTAGATTTCAAGGCGAAAGCATAGAAACACCAGATGCTGGTGTTTCAGTTTGAGCCACACTCACAAGACAAAACTCTGTACTCTGTGAGATACATAATGTTCCCAAAGTCAGATTTGTGTTTCTCCCTTTGATTGTTTTGTTGCCAATAGCAACTCAAAGCCTCAAGTGTCGTCATTTAATCTGTTTTATGTATCCGTCGGTTCCCTCATACAGACGCCGGTTTTTAAGTGCCACACAAACTGCTCTGCTGCAATCTCTTACTTTTCTTTTATTCAGTGTAAAAATCCACTTGTAATCACATCTAAATTGAGAATATTACTCATACAGCTCTCCTTTTGTCCCTCTGGACCTCATTGGTCTCAGGATTAACAGACTGGTTTCTCCGGATCAATATAGCCGGCAGATGGAGACGTTGACAATCAAAACGACACACTTGGATGTTGCTTTCTTCTGTATTCTTATTTCATATGTGGGGAAAAAATATTTTGGTTTTCATCACTTTCTGTCTGTCACTCTTTGTAGACCCAAATTGTGGAAACAACTATGTGGATGAGTCTCACCCTCATCATTTCATGTCACTGAAGCAGCAATTGTGTAATCCAAATAAATGCGTTTATTCGTGCATTGGCATTTTTAATACGGATTCCCGTGTGGTCCAATTATGTTACTTCAATACAACAAAATTAATCTTTGTCCAGTGAGGGGGAGAAAAAAACAGTACAGGTAGCGATTTCTTTTATATCATTTTAATTCAGATATACATACTGAACTGCAAAAGTTTGGTTTACAAAATTCCCACAATAACAAATTGACTTGAGAGGTACAGTACATAGTTCTTGTTGAACGTTGACTAGAAAATAGGACCAATGCAGGTGAGCAGGAAAGCAAATGGTCTCGATTCATGATGCGCAAATGAATAAAGGTAAGGAAAAAAACTTCACAACTTGAGAACAAGTTTTGGTTTTAACTTAAAGGAGACATAATTTGGTCTGTCTGGCTGTCAACAAATATAAAATGGTTTAATCTACTTTTTACGCACGGCTCTACTTAAAATATCCACAGGCCGTCTGAAAAAAAAAAAAAAGAAAACGGAACTAGTAGTTTCAAGAGAATGGCCTGGTAGAATGACAAGGCCAATGTAATTAAAAAAAAAAAAAAAACACCCAGAAAATAAAAACTAACAACGGATGATGGATAAGGAGGAGGGGACGGGGAGGAAGGGTTATGTACGGGCGCTTCTTTCCGTCTCTGCCAGACACTCCCTGACCAGTGCACGTGCATGAATGATACCTGGAACAGATAAGACATTTGAATATGGAATAATGGAATTAAAAAAAAAAATTTTTTAAATCTGCCTGAATCTACCCTCATATGGAAGTCAAACTCATCCAAGACATTTATTACCGGTGAACATGCATTTGGCCAAAGCAATTACGCCGAATTAGTTTTGGCGCTTAATAGCTGTAACATCATAAGTACTAAAAATACGTGACTTGAATTCAACTCCAACAATTACGTCTTGATCTGGGTGTCATCATGTAGCACCCATCACCAATCTTAAATCTGCATAAATTAAATTGTTAATAATGGGAATATCTTGCTACTTGGACAAAATGTCGGGTGTGCTGGTGTTTGAGTGTTGTTTAATACCTCTCTTTAGTCTCTCCATCGCACTTTTGCTTCCAGCGTATGTGGGCCGGATCTCACGACTCATTTCCTCAATGACTGACAGAAGTTCGCTGTAGGTCGACCCTTGACTGACTTTTACGGGCTGAGCAGGATTTTTCAGAGAAACAAAGAGATGCATCAAAACATCAATAACATACCGTGGTCCTTTGGTTGACTTTATACATGACATGTAGCACATACAGTGGAATCTTGACTTGAGAGTTTGTGACCAAGCACATATCAGTAACTCATTACTCATATTCTTTTGAGATGAGAATAAAATGACGTTTTTCTATTCTGTACCTCCCAAAACAAAATTTTTACATGTTTAATGAATAAAAATAGTTGTCTTGTGTAAAACAGTCAACCGAGAAATAAACTTTTTTCGTGTGTGTGTTGGATGTTGCCTTCAAGGGGTGTGGCCTAGTGTGTGGCATTAGGAGCTTTCTGAGTGTGAGTGTCCGGTTATGAGATGTGGTCTAATGCAGCTCTTTGCAAGTGTTTTTATTTAGTACTTGTGTGTTTGATCACGTGCATTGCCAACTGTGGCTCTCCTTGCCCACATGCAAGGGCATGATAGGACCAAAACTGCTTCATTTCTTTTTTTCCCCCACTTAGGTTGGGTGGCAGCATATCTGAAGCTGCTCGTTTAGATCACAACACAAAAACTGGAAGAAGAGAAAAAAATGAAGAAAAACAAAAGACCCAAGTGGCGCCTTGTAACTCACAAAGTTCCCGAATTGGCAGCACTAACTGTGCAAAATGCCAGCCAGCATGTAGGAACTCACAAAAGTGTAACTTCAGGTTGTTCTCTTTGTGGCAAAAAGTGTGAATATCTCGAACAAAGAAGCTCAGCTCTGCCACATTCAACCGTTGTGGATCACCGCAGATGCTAGCACACCTGAACGAAGCCCATGGAGGGCGGGCCAAAGTCGCTGAAGGCTGGCCGGAAGTTGGACGATGACGGGAGCGAAGGAGAGGGCACGGAGGAGCCTGAAAATACACAGCAAAGTCAGAGAAACACAAAAATGCCCACTTGGTACCAGTTGTGCCTGTCCACCAATCGTGTGTGAAATTCAGCAACCAAGTAGATCAGGGGTGTGAGCGACTGGTAGCCCGCGAACTGGTCCCAAGTCGATCGTGGAGGGCGGGGGGGGGGGGGGGGGGGGGGGGGGGGGGATATTAAAAAAAAAAAGATGTGTGCGTGTTGTTCATATTCTATATTTTTGTGTTAGTGCACACGGCACCCTAAGCGTCCTCTCGGTTTCACTTTCACAAAAAAGTATTTAAAAAATAAAATATAACAAACCAAGTCACCTTTAACCTACGGCGGCGGGTGACCTGCATCACCGGAAGTTGTTAGCGGTAAGCCGTCTGCACTTGCAGTTTGCGATTAGAGCTGTTGCCATCTATCTATTTTAGTTTTTATTATTCTCATTCAAAGTTTGTTTCGTGTACATTTCATCGATGGCACTGGCAAAGAATGGGAATCTGATCTGATGTGCCAAGTGAAAAGTTTTAAAACGATACACGTGAGCTACGATAGTGACGTCGTTGCAGTGAAGACGCTGCCCAAGTGCGTCCCATGCCGCCGGGTCAGTTCTCGGCTAAGGTAGGCAGTGATTCCTTTTTACAAACTCACAAGCTCTTGTATCTTCTTTATTCTTATTTTTCGTCCGTGTTCCTGGCCGCTATGGCTGTTGCTCATCGTGTGTATGTGCGTGCACGTGCGGTAGCGGGTTGATCGTCGGTTGCTTGACAAGTCGATCTTCGGTCAAAAAAGGTTGGGCATCCCTAAAGTAAATGTTTTGGTAGCTGGCCATTTGAATGACGCTTCGTGATACCGTAATTTGATGGGCAATGTACTGATCATTCTGTAACGTATGCCTTAGCCCCCAGGAACAGCTTTATCGATACAGACATTCTGCACATGACGCAGATGCAGAAAACCGTGTCAACTAAGGTACAATAACTCCGAGTGTGACAAGTGGCCGCCATCTTTGTACTATTTTCTCCAAACAAACAAACAAACGAGACATGGAGTGAGCACTTCAAAAGCCTTTTAAGGTCAAGTCTGATGTAAACTTGGGCAACCATCTTTTGAGTAATACCTAGAACTGAAACTATTCCAAGCACACTTTTGTTAGTGTGTTTTGTTTTTTTAAGCAACTCACCCAAGTTCACAATTAGACCCATAGCAACACGCTTAACAATGAAAATGCTTTTGTTCAGCAAATGGACCAGAAAATTGGAACGATACAGTCATTCTCACAAAGCGAATGAATTTCATTGAATAGTAAATTATTTTTTTCATCCTTTATGTAATGCATCATGTTGTAATGCAAATGTCTCCATTGTGGGACAAATAAAGGTTTTCTTATCTTTCTTATCTTAACTACTTGTGACATGAAAATAGTTCACTTGGGAGTTTCTAAAATTACTTCACACTTGACCTTTAAAATTGTACATAAATTCAGGATAAAAAAAAAAAAAAGACAACGCTCAATGCCATGAACTACCCTACTGGCCACGCTGCTCTTCCCGCGAATAATGTTACATATGCCCTCAATGAAAAATGTGTCCCTTCACGGTGTGTTTCGGTCGCATCAGCAGGTCTATACTGAACTTGTCTCCAAGCAAGCAATACGGACAGCCTGTACAGAGAGGGCCACAAAGTCATGCAGTGGGAAGACAAATATCTTCATGGCTATCATTTACAGTTGTCTTAAGAATTTCTGACTTATATTTCTTTTTCATGCAGACCAAATCATGTGGCTTCTATGTGAGCAGTGACATCAGGGTGGCTGGTTTGTACCAGATTAGTAAAATCCTTTGACACCAGAATGCTGCATAAGAGTGACTTATGTCAGGTGTATTTTGTATTGGATTAATTTACATGGTGTTTTGTTATAATTAATATTTTTTATTAGAGTGATTTACATGATGTTTATTTTTTAAAGTTAAGCACATCAATCACAAAGTACCATGTTCCGCTAACCCTCCCTGTACTGTTAATGAGAGGGTTTATGATGGTGCAAGATGGAGATGGAAATAAATTAACTTGACCTTCCAAGCATGGGAACAAAATGAACATAACAATGTTGAAGTCACCGAACAGGTTGTGTTTACTTTAAGCGGGGCACATACTGTTAACAAGCAGACCAAACATCAACAGTTTCCACCTTTCACTGATCAAAGTCAGCAAAGGCCAAATCAAATTGTCCTCAACAGTGTTCCTTCACTACTTGGCGGTTCAGTTATTGCGGCTTCAGTCTATCATGGGGTTTCCATTTGTGACCATGACTACTGTTCTCATTCCTTTTCTATTGGGAGACCATGAACAACTTTTGCTGGAAGTGCATAGTCATGTCAACGAGCTTATGGTTTCCACAACATGGATTTATTCTTAATTTTGCATTTTAAAAGTTGATTTATTAAGTGTAACAAGTGTTTTGAAGGCTGACGAACCATCTGTGTGTGTGGGGGGGGGGGGGATTCATAATGGCTTCATGGAGGGGTTAACCCCCCCAAAAAAAGTCAAACTCTACTTGACGGCATCCCCCGTGAAAAAAGAGGAGCCGGTAAGGAGACGTCGAGTTTTTTCCTCGTCATGTGCGGTATACGTGATGTTAAAAAATATGTCATAATTATAATATTTTTTTTAAAAAATAGAAAAAGTTAATCAGGATGTGCATATCCCACTTTATTTTGAGAATCACTGTTGCTGTAAAACTATATTATTTTAAAATGTGAATGCATATGAGGTATGCAATCTGATTCTTGGCAGGTCGTCAATTATCGTAGCCAAAACAGCATTAGGGATAAGGTTGGTGTTAAAACAAACCAGGCGGCGTGTGGTTGGAGCCAGACGGCGCAGGAGCAATGGGCTTATAACTCATGACGATGTCCACTGGCAGCTCCCCGTACGACGCGCCACTTCCTTCGGTCCGGTCGGGCCAGTGCTTATACAGCTTTACTCCGGGAGATGAGCTCCTAAGAGCTGAACACCACAAAGCATTATCAAATTAACTGATTAATATCAGAGCGAGCAAGTCTTTCACTTCTACACCACATATCCATAAAAAAAAGTGTTATCGTGTTTGTCTGCACAATATAATGTTATTGCATGCACAAAATAATCTTATTGCAATGGTTGCACAGAGGTGATTGGTCATTTATTGTAAAGAAGGTTCAGCCACACTTTTTCATAGATGGTTCGGTAGACAAAGTTCACAAAAATGGTTCTTGCACAGCTCTACTAAGCACATTTTGTTTAAAAAGGTGTTTATTTAATCTTGACCACTTTATCTTACTTTTTCATAATTGTGTTAAATATTTTGTAGAAATAAAATTACCTACATTTATCTTTTTTCCTGTTCTGGGTCCTTATTTTGAATAATAACAAAAACACTAATGATGATGATAATAAATCAACCAATGTGAAATACTTTTATTGTGATATACGGTACTTTTCAGACAGATCACCCAGCCCTAACTTTGGCATCAGACAAAGTGTTTTTTTTTTCCTTTCACAGCTGTGCTGCCATGCACATCCGGTTTGCATTGCATTAAGTACTTTTTGGTGAAATGCCCTTTACCTTTCAGACTCTGTTGCTAACACCAGTTAGACCCGAATTATGACTACTGCGCATGCGCGTCACAGGCCAAACAAAGCGTAAAATAATAAGAAAAAATAAATAAAATATTAGCGACATCCGGCGGCCCGGTAGTCCAGTGGTTAGCACGTCGACTTCACAGTGCAGAGGTACCGGGTTCCATTCCAGCTCCGGTCTCCCTGTGTGGAGTTTGCATGTTCTCCCTGAGCCTGCGTGGGTTTTCTCCGGGTACTCCGGTTTCCTCCCACATTCCAAAAACATGCATGGCAGGCTGATTGAACACTCTAAATTGTCCCTAGGTGTGAGTGTGGGCGTGCATGGTTGTTCGTCTCTGTGTGCCCTGCGATTGGCTGGCAACCGATTCAGGATGTCCCCCGCCAACTGCCCGAAGACAGCTGGGATAGGCTCCAGCACCCCCCGCGACCCTAGTGAGGATAAAGCGGTTCGGAAGATGAATGAATGAATTAACGACATCGACTACTAATTTAGCCATCAATGGATTTGGTCGTCGACACAGTCGTGACCAGTCGACTAATCCTGGCAGCCCGACTCGTAACCCAAATTTGTTTTACTGGTGCCCCCAAGTCATTCTACTCGTGCGCTGAATCATATTACGAGGAGTGCAAAGAGCACACTCGTATAGAACCATGTATCAAGGATATCCGCAAATAAGTGCCACTTTTCAGAAAGTGAAAATAAAAAGGACGCTGTTCATTCATATGTGTGTAAATATCTGTCTGTGCACCCACAGGCCAAAACGTTTGGTACCCGTTGGCAAGCTAACGCAAGCCGCAACACACTTTTGATACTGTGAGAGGGGTATCGATGTTCAAAATAGTGTCAGTATTGGGGTGTTTAGAACATTTTAGGTCATCATGACACTACAATACTATACGTGCATTAAAATATATATGACCATATCACAACTAAATTTACTCAACACATTCATTTTAAATGGCTGTTATGGTGATCATTAGATGGTGCCGGTGTACCTAAAGAAATGGCCGCTAAGTGTTTGTCGGCGTCTCAAGACGAAAACAAGCCAAGTCAGAAAAGGTTCTCGTGACAATCAAATCACATAAACGTAACGTTAAAGCTGTTGAGTTGTTTGGTTTTCATTTTGAAAAGTACTTTAGAGGCGATTTATGTGCGACGGTAACCGCTTAAGGCAAACCGGACTTAACTCGAGACCATCTTGAATGAAACAATAGCTGACGTTAGCTTAACAGGAAGGTACAATGCTAAATGTAGCTAGCTCTCGCCGGTTAGCAAAACAATGTGAGAGGGACCTAGAAAAGCAGCGCTGGCGCGGTTCTACAAATAAAGGCACATCAGCTGCAGCATTTAGTTGTCAGCTCCATGTATTTTGATTGTGAGGAGCGCAGAATAACATAACGTTAAGTACTTTGAGTACCTTTTTAAGTAGATTTAATATCCTCTGTGGGACGTGAGGGTCCTTCCTGTGAGTAAAGAAGTGCGCATGCGCAAAAGGAAGATGAAGCGTATCGCCCTTATTATTTATTAAACTTTTAAGTCACGCCATTGGTCAATAAATTGACCAATGGCGTGACTGTGAAGAGAGAAATGCAATAATGAATGAAGTGACAAGTGGCATCTATGGCAGTGTCTCCCATACCTTTTTGAGCCAAGGCACATTATAAAAATGTTTTTAGTTTATTTTACTTTATTTCAAATAGTTTATTTCCATTAAGTAAACACACAGTCACATATTAAACAAATTAGTTTACAATGTTAAATTAATTAAATAGAATGACTAGCTGCACCCGCCTCCCCCAAAATATCTTAAAATGATAAGTACAAATGAAATAATAAAGTAACCTAATTATTTAATTGCAACGGCAGTATGATTTAGCATCATTATAGCCCATATGATAAACTTTTAGTCTAGTACAATAAAATGTAAAAACCTGATCAGAAATGCCTTTTTGGAGCAAATATTTAAAGTAACTGTGACATAAATAACCATATGAAGAATACACATTCAAAGTATGTACTGCACGTGACGTTGAAAATGAGCTTTTGAAGGCATGTTTTTGTTTTTGTTTGTTTTTTGGGGAGGGAGGGGGGCTCTTGTGATAGAGGCATATCATCAGCAGTTGGCAGGCAATGCTCTTTTTCCGTAACAACCTTTGCTAATTGTGGTGACATTCTGAGTCATCTCACAAATTGTTGATGCGTTTCGCAAAAAAAAAAAATGACTGAATGTTTCTCATAACAGGCATACATGTGCGTCATTTGTCAGTTGTTTTTCACCTAAATTGGGATGCTTTTATACATACAGCATACATGTCTCATGATTAGTGTTTATTGGTCATCCCCCGCATACAAGGACTGTCACTCTAGTAACATGCAACATATAATCACACATGTGTGGAGAGACTTGATTGAAAAATAAGTCTGGGTTTCACACCAACATCACAAGGTTTACTGCAATTGCATATCTACAGATAAACATACAGACATTTTACATAAGTAACACATGAAGCTCAGAACAACATAATAGTACATTTAACGTCATTGGAATCCAATGCAACATTTTCATTTGACAATGGAGAGCAAAGACATGTAAAAGGTGAAAACATTCTGCAATTGTTGTTTTCTTTATTTACAAATAAGCATTGCAAAGGGGTGGTAAATTTTCAGAAAGTTTCAAATAAATGGTGTGCTACTGAATTGGCACATCTGCATCACAGTTCTGAAGGTCTGGGTTCGAAACATGGCTGAGGGCTTTTGTCTTGTCCAGGGAAGCCAAGACAACAAGTATGATAAAAAAAATGATGAGATTTGGAATTTACATGTTCTCTCTGTGTTTGTGTGGGTTTTTTGGGGGGGGGAGGGGCATATCCTCTAAAAACATGCATGCTCGGTTCATAAAGACACTCAACTGCGCATAAGTGTGACTGAGTGTGAATCGTTGTTAGTTCCTTGTCACCGATTTCTAATTATTGTGGCATTAGTATTTGGAGAGAGACCACCTTGTGTAATTATGCAATTACACTTTATTGGTCCCAAAATGATTATTTCTGTAAAAATAATGTACCGGTATTCTTGTTTCCCTCTCTGAGGCAGTGAATTATTGTGACAGGAAGTACAATTAAATGCACTTCCACTGGATGTCAGAAGGTACATCATTAACCTGCATGTCCACTTTGACATTTTTTGAAATGATGTGCTGTGAGACGTTTTGAGCCTGATAAGGAGAACGCAAAAGAAAATGGATGAATAGATAGTAGTGTAGAACTGTACATCATCATGTGAGCTGTCGCAAATATGTTGCTTACCTGAATCGTTAAATGAGAGCATCAATATGACAAACTACTACCACAATACTGAACATATTGGAGGAAATCCTCTCTCACAGTGTCACTCAAACGTTTGTAAGGGCAGCATATTTGATAATAAATAAAAATAGATTAGGGTCATCATATTGTTGATTGGTGTATGTATGTTGTTAAGTAGCTCACAGTAGTTTACCAAAGGCTTTGTGAGCCCTGCCAGGTTCCTGAGTTCCATGTGCAAAAACGGTTTCTTCACAAGAAAATATCAAATTCAATAATATACAGTAATTGCATTTTCAGCAAGTGTTTTTGTTCGCATTTTAAAACTTTCACAAAAAAAGCATCACCTGGCCTGATGCCGCTTTTTCCAGAGAACAAAATTAATGATGAATGATAGAAATGTAATGGGTGAGGGGGTTCTTGTATCATCTTTGGAACACAATGAACTGAAGAAGTGATCCAAAATGTCCCCATGACACGACACGTTTAGTCAGCTCACAGCCACAATGGGCTCGACAGACAGGATGTCAGTTCTCCCTGTGAGGGCCCGTCTGGCAGTGAAGAGTGAGTGTGTGTCCTTGAGATGAGGCGAGTCCTCTGATAAATTGTGGTTCTTCTGCAGCGAGGGGTGGCTGGGCTGTGGCAAAGCTTGCCTCTGCCCAGACAACTCGTCGTCAGGCCAGGCGGTCCTGTGGCATGGCGGGCATGCAGCGGCAGGCTGACGCTCCAGCTCCAGTTCCACCACCACGCTGTGACTCCTTCTGCACATACTCAGGAGAAGGCGTAACTCCTGGCGGAAGGTGGGGTTAAGACAGCAGTAAATGAATGGGTTGTAGCAGGTGGAGCTCATGGCCAGCCAGTGAAAGCAGAAGTAAAGAACGTTGGACGAGTGAATGGCCTGACTGGACAGGAGCACCACGTAACAGTTGAGCGGGAACCAGCAGACAGCGAACACGGCCACTACTACGAGCAACATGGCGAGCGTGCGGCGCCGCTTCCTCCTATGGGTGGCGTGCTGAGCCGTTGTGGCGTCGCCAATGGCATTGTGGTGCCACAGCCTGTGGGCCACTGTGGTGTAGGACGCTGTGATGATGACAAGGGGCAGCATATAAAGGAGTATGAAGGTGAGGAGGTCAATATACTTCCAATAGACATCCGATGGCTCGGGGAAGTCCGGGACGCACAGGCTGCGCTCCTTTTCCTGACTGGTAAGGAGAAAGGAGATCAAGCAAGTACAGGGCATGTTCACTGTACAGTGTATTGCACACTCCGTTGTGTAATGCTGTCTTGAAAACATATTGGCAGTCTTAAAAAGTATATCAGAAGGTAAGAGAGTGGAAATCGGTACTGCGCTTGTTTTTTTTCTTCACATTAAAACACCACGAAATCTTTTCCCCTTCTGATGCATCATGATCATGACACAGTCAGGTCATAAACTGATATTTCCATCGTTATTACAATATGATTGGAGTAGGTAATTGCTCAATCACCATTGTGACTAAAATGTCATGTGACTATTCTTGTATCTGTGTAATAAAGATGAATCATAGACGAAGCATTTAGGTCCATTTGGCTTTGTGTGCATGTTTGTGTGTGTGTGTGTGTGTCTCGTTACCTGAACCTGAAAGTGAAAAGTTTCTGGTAGATGGCATGTGGAAGGGAGAAACAGCTGGCCATTATCCAGATGACAGCCACCCAAACACTGCCCTGAATTGGTGACATGCGAGGTCTTAGAGGATGTAAAATTACCTGCGGTGATGGAGGGGGAGGTCATACAGATCAGACCATAAAATGCTTAACATAAAATAGTTTTCTTCATGTATATGTGTCTTACACAGATGCATAGTTATCAGGAATATCTACCAGTGCCACTTACTGCTCCAAATCCGGTCCTCCCTAATCCAGCCTGTTTTGTATGTAATCCTGTTCCAACACACGATTTAAATGATCAGTTCATCAGTAAACTTTGAACAAGCTTGATAACAATGCTGATTATTTGAATCGGTTGTGTTGAAACAGAGCTTCATTTAAAACAGGCTGGATAGGGGCTCACGAGGTCCGGACTTGGCGTTGGAGTGCCAAATCTCAGCTACCTGTATGCTCCCTGCTGCCTTTCTCTGTTAGTCAAATTTGAGAAGCCACTTATCAGATTTTATGTGTGGTAAAATTCTTCCCCAATGGGCCCAAATCTCACTTGAGATTCAGAAAATAAACCACAAAATTGGTGAAGATCAGACGAAAGACCAACATTGGAATGGCTGTCTCGATAGCAAGACACAAGTCACCAAATCACAAAAAAAAAAAGCCTCAACTAGACTTTGACTAAGTATGCATGAGAGAGTTACGACAATTTGCACTCAGCTAGGATACAACTGCACCCCTGTGTCAGTGTTAATTTGAAAAGTGCAGTGTGTCTGTGTGTGTGCAAGGTCAACAGGTACAATATTTTCATGCCACACAATAAAGCTGAAATGTGATTGGACCAAAAATAAATAAATAACCCACAAATGACTGAAAGCTGTGAAGCCAAGACGCACACAATGACATGAAAACAAAAGACAGTTGCAAATCAATTACAAGACATGCATAATGACAAAAGACAGTTGGAAATTAATTAAATGGTCTGTCACTTCTATCGCGCTTTTCTACCTTTGGGACTTGAAGCGCTTTACAATGTTTCCTCATTTACCTCCTGCTGACGCAGGATCAAGAGCAAGTGGAGACTCTGGTTTCTTCCCACATTCCAAAAACATGTGCGTCGGGTTAATGGAACACTCAAAACTGCCCCTAGGTGTATGTGTGAGCGTGGATGGTTGTTTGTGTATGTGTGCCCTGCGATTGGCTGGTAACCAATCCAGGGTGTCCCCCGCCAACTGCCCGAAGACAGCTGGGTTGGGCAGTAGGCGGGATAAGCGGATCAGAAAGTGGATGGATGGACAAGAGAATCTGGACTGTTTTTGCTCAGTTCTCTCCACTAGTCTCAGTCTCCCTCACACAATAGTCCGATGTTAGAAAATGACACAACAAATGCGTACACAGTTGGACACCTATAAATCAAAATGATCCGTTTGTGCCGACCTCCAATTTCTCCGGGTTTTAAAAGGCTCCCATAGAGGAATAACGACGATAAGAATAATCGGTGCCAAATAAGTTTCACCTCTGTATGTTATTAAACTGTACAAAAATATCTCAAATGTAATTGAAAAACATCTCAGTACATGATCTTGTTGGCAGAGCCAGGAACATTTGCAGCAACTAATTGAGATACAGATACTGGCATATAAAATAGGTTTAGATGAAGGCTTGCTGGGTTTGAAAGGTGCTGTGGCCAGTTGCAATCAAAAATGTAATTTTATCCACAATTAAACACTTTAATTTGGATCTGCTATCTTTGACCTCATTTGAGGAATAGCAGGAATTCAAAATAAAATTTTCAATTAAAGGCAAATTACAAAAGATGATTAAACTCACGATAGGGGGGGGGGTAATATTGGATAGATAAAATAATTTTTAAGTGAAATACATTTTTTTAATTAACATTCTCACCAATCGTCAGTTAAAATCATAATTGCTGAGATAAAACCAAACATTGTATGTGAGGAGAGCTGCACAAAATTCCGAGCAATGATTAAGATAAGATAAGAAAACCTTTAATAGTCTCACAATGGAGAAATTCCCACTTCACACACAGATTAAAACCTGTTTGAGTCTCTTCTCAATATAAATTAGCATGATTTCAACAACAACTAAACAACAGCAAAAAGTAACAGTCATACAATATGCATTCGTGTTGAGTTCCCTGAAAGAAACTTAAAAGAATACTGAGCAGCATTGGGAAATGCCAAGGCACACTTTCAAGCAAATGAGTCGGCCAGGTTCAGCACATGCACACTAACCTGTCGGCGGTCCAGGGCGATAGCCGTGAGCGTGAGAGTTGACACGTGCAGGGAGCAGTACTGTACAAAGCGACTGATGTGACACATGGTCCTTCCAAACACCCATGTGCTGTTTACAAAACGAACCTGTGAGAGACACACTTACATTGATACACTGAAGTACTTCTTGAAAGTCATTCATTCAATTCAATTCATTTTGCATCAATGAATGTGGAGATGAGATGGAACCCCGTTTGCCTGAATCTGGGTGTGTATCCGAGTCGTTTATCCGCAGGAGGCTCGCGGTCATACTGGAGCCTATCCCAGCCGTCTATGGGCAGTAGGCGGGTTCCACCCTGAACCGGTAGCCAAGCAATGGCAGGTACCACATAGACGAACAACCATTCGCGCTCACAAACACATCAAGGAACAATTTAGAGTGTTCAGTTAACCGACCGTGCATGTTTTTGAAATGAGGGAGGAAACCGGAGTAACCAGAGAAAACCCACGCATGCACGGGGAGAGAGATATCGGGGTCGATTGAAGAGTACAAGTTGACATATTGCTCCATCTTCGGACGGATCGAGGATCGGTTATTGTCTTTTTTTTTATCTTGCTGATCGGTGATTGATCCCAAAATCTTGATCGCATAAAGCAAGGGTGTCACATTCATTTTTGTCGCGGGCCACACTGTAGCCACGGTTTCCCTTGGAAGGCCGTTATGACTGTGAACCCGATATCACTTTTCTAACACAAATTGGTGGATAACTAGTTTTGAAATCAGAAGCCAGTAAATTGTTTGTTCAACTATGTTTCCATTTATTTTAAAGGGGGGATTGGTGACAAAAAAATCTGGCAGTATCTCATATTGTTCGTGTTGTGAAGTGAACACACCGGACAAAATTTGCCTTCGTAGGCCACAAAAATGATGCCGTGGGCCAGATCTGGCCACTGGGCCCAGAGTTTCACATCAGTGGCGTTAACGCCTTGTTGTCATATTTATCATTGAAAAACGATGACATCTGCTGTCATATAAGTAACATTTTTCAATAACATTACATCCACCACACAACTCAGAATGTCTGTCTGCGCCTAGACTGCAAATCCACCAAAATTGCGTTACACCACCTACGGCTAAATTCAAGTCTACTGTCTGTCACCAAATTGTCCAGTGCGCTAGCGGTGTAATGAAAAATGCCCTCGCTCACTCTGAACACCCAGCGAGGCGCAAAGCAGCGTGCCAAATTCCCAAACACGGTCAACTCGATTTAGCTCGGCACAAAGATGAAGATGCGCATTTTTTTTACACCAAGCACTCATGCGCCTATCTACCAAAATAGAGCCAGACATTTTGCCTTGACTCGATTACATTTTTCACAACGGTTAGGCAAAGATTGTGTAAAGGTGACGAGATTCTAGTTTTTTGAAGAGGCCATCAATCTAACGAGAGTGGCTGAATCTTTGGACGTCACTTGCTATGTCACGCACTTTTAATGGCACAGCTATGCAATACAATGCTGACAGAATTTCAGAAGAAAGAAAGAGAGAGAGAGAGAGAGAGAGAGAGAGAGAGAGAGAGAGAGAGAGAGAGAGAGAGAGAGAGAGTTTCAAAGGACAATACGTCTTTTGAAACGCATCAAGTATACCGGTGTACTTTTTTGGGTTTGGTTTTGTGCTGTGCAATTTTCAAATGTAAATATGTGCTTTGGCTCAATAAATATAGGTTGGGAAAAAATGTCACCATACATGTGACACAATTTGAATCGTTTCGTTTCACTCGAGGGTGCACTTACCAGCGTGAAAGGCGTGTTGAGCACAGTGATGAACACATCGGCCACTGCAAGGTTCATGATGAACACGCTGGTGGCCGACTGGGTGCGTTTGTTTTTCACGATCACGTGGCACACCATCGTATTTCCGAACAGGGAGATGACAATAATGACCGAGTAGGCGGCGACCAGCAGCGCCTTGACGCCCGACTCCCCGCCGCGCCTCCCGTCGCCACGAGCCAGTGAGCGCCAGTCCTCCAGCATCCCTTCGTCAAAATCCAGCAGTAAATAAGGCGACGTCCTGTTGCCCAACTTCTCTGACGTGTTCGCTGCAAGTTCCGCGAAAGACAGCATCTCACTCGTCTCCGGTGAGCTGTTGTTTACTTTGTTGAGTCCCGCTGATTCTGTTGTGCTCGTGGCCAAGCAGAACGCAATTGCGGGCAAGTACACAAACCCAGATCTCATCATATTGACTATGCAAATCTAAGTTGTCCTTTTTGAATCCTCTAATTTGTGGGTAAGAGTGTTCGCCGTCTGCTTCTCAAGTGAGGTGTGGAGAAGCGCCCAACAAGTTGCTTTACGCATCGCTTTTCTTCAGACTGGCGCAGCAACACAACCCCCCCCCCCCCTCCGTAAATGCTCCCTCGCATTCGGAGAAGACACTGACAGTCAACGCCCGTCAACCAAGCCGGCCCAAGGCATAACTACTCTTGTAATTTAACGGAGGACAGATTATTGATTACTGTAATTCAGGGTCATTTTCATAGCGCGTGGTATTTCTCGCAACCTTCACTTTTACCTAAAAAATGAAGGATGGCAGAAATAAGTAACGAAGTACAGATTTGTAAAAATTCAATGTTCAGGGGCGGTTCTATTTTCGTTCCAAGCGCAAGTCTACCACAAAAAGCAGTCTAACTTTGTGCACGAGTGGAAATTTTTTTGTATTGGTATTTTGCTAGGCGCCCGGTGTTCCAGTGGTTAGCGCGTCGACCTCACAGTGCAGAGGTCGACGCGCACTGTCGATCCCGGCTCCGGCCTTCCTGTGTGGAGTTTGCATCTTCTCCCCGGGCCTGCATGGGTTTTCTCTGGGTGCTCCGGTTTCCTCCCACATTCCAAAAACATGCATGGCAGGCTGATTGAACACTCTAAATTGTCCCTAGGTTTGAGTGTGAACGCAGATGGTTGTTCGTCTCTGTGTGCTGCGATTGGCTGGCAACCAGTTCAGGGTGTCGCTCGCCTACTGCCCAAAGACAGCTGGGATAGGCTCCAGTATCCCCCGCGACCCTTGTGAGAATAAAGTGGATCGGAAAATGGATGGATGGATATTTTGCTAGATTTTGCACAGGTAGAATTGTATGTAACCGGGTATTCTGATATGGAACGAGACTTTTCCAGGCCAATGGTGGCGCATCCCTCATTCATCCATCCATTTTCTAATCGGTTTATCCTCACGAGGGTCGCGGGCATGCTGGATCTTATCCCAGCTGTCTTCAAGCAGTAGGCAGTTTACACCATGCAGCCAATTGCAGGGTACGGGGCATCTCTATTTGCATTAAAATCAGGCCGGTCAGACAGCAGATTTAAATGTAGACACAAAAAAAGAAATAAATAAAAAACACAGGTCGCCATAGTTTGCAGGATCAAGGCGAGTTGTGAGCCAAGGCCAACAGGAGTATACAGACCAAGATGGACAGCCGAATGACGTCACCTACATTCCCTTCGATGCAAGACTTGATAATAGGGAGTCGAAAATATGCGAAGGCTGTACAGTATCTTAGTTGGGTTGCTTCTTCTTCTCCGGTCGTGAGGTGAAGCAGCCCAGGCGTCTTTGTATAGGTAATTCCTGAATTCCAGAGTTTGAAAGATACTGACGAGCAAATTTAATTCTTGCTCTTGTGAGGTTTTTGATTCTGAGTGACTTCCTTCCTTGAAGATAAACACACTTTGAGTAAGTGTGGTCAGGGTGTCATCTGTGCGGTTTTGCTCTGGTACCTGACCTGACCCCCCCCCAAAAAAACACTACTTTTTCTAACCAAATTTTCAAATGTGCTGGGGTGGACAGGAACGCCCAGTGAGGCGTAGCGTGTCTCAACTCTCAACTCAACTCAATTGTATTTACTGAGCACTTTAAAACAACCACCGTTGTATACAAAGTGCTGTACATGGAGCAAATATCATACATACAACAATAAATTAACAACAAAGACAGTAGAAAGCACAAAAACAGTAAAACTAAGATCAAGTATCATGCTGAGTCAAAAGCCAAAGAATACAAATGAGTTTTGAGACGAGTTTTAAAGATGGGCAGCGAGGGGGTTTGCCGGATGTTTAGTGGGATGTCATTCCAAAGGAATGGACCAGCAACGGAAAAGGCTTGATCCCCGCTGAGCCTCCGCTTAGTTCTTGGTACCTCTAATAGTATCTGATCAGCAGACCTGAGGCAGATGTGGAGGGGCGGAGGAGCTCAGAGAGGTAAGGTGTAGGTAGCGAGGCCATTTAAAGATTTGAAAACAAATAATAGGATCTTAAATAGAACTATAAAATGTATAGGGAGCCAGTAAAGGGATGCAAGAGGAGGAGTGATGTGCTCTCTCTCATGAGTATCAGTCAAGAGAAGAGCAGCAGCTTTCTGGACCAACTGGAGACGCTTAATGGAGGATTGTCTGACTCCAAAGTAAAGTGCATTACAGTAATGCAGCCGGGATGTGGCAAAGACCCGAATTACTGTTTCAAAGTGCTCATGAGAAAGGAGAGGTTTTACTTTAGCCAGCTGCCTAAGATGAAAGAAGCTGGATTTAACAACGGCACCAATTTGCCGGTCCAATTTAAAATCACTGTCCAGTTTAAGACCAAAGTTTGAGACTGGTGACTTAAGATAAGGAGCCAGGTGGCCCAAGTGCACAGGATGGGATGCACAAGGTCCACTGGGACCAGACACTATCACCAAACTCAGAAATACGCTGAACTAGACCATTGACCCTTCATGAAAATAATGACGCAGACATTTTTACGCCAAGCGTAGATTACTTTCTGTTATCAAATTGTCAAACGCGTTGAGGGTGAGCCAACTCCATGCACCAGGACACCCACAAAGTTGCATGAGCACGAGCTCATGACTTGCATGGGCATGAGCTCACCGGCAACAGTCTACCAAAGTCAATGATCTTTCTGACGGGTTGTTTTGATTTTTCACCCTAATGATGGCTTGCTTCACTAATAATGACAGTTCTTTGCACTTCATATTGAGAGATGACCTCACCATTTTGCTTACCTTGTTTAGCTATATGCGAGGGACAGGTGTAGCTAGCAGAGCAAAATCTTTGTTGTCATTCAGCTCCTGTATTAAATTAGATTGTATTATCGCATATGCCGGTGGTGAAATCCATAGAAGTGGAGCGTGTGCCGGCGAGACACGTTGCTAGGCAACGTTCAAACAACAGCCGGCTCACTCACTGTTCAACTCATGGAACAACTCCAATTATACATTCAGTAATGAGCAAGCGATGATTCAATTACTTTTATTGTATTTATCGCATACAGAATGAAAATGTGCATGCGCCTTCAAAGTCGCCTGTTGGATGAGCCGCGCATATCAATGGAGACGAAGAAATGAATGGGTGACACATCTTCTGAGACTGCGCAATTTTTAACTGATTACGCATGTGGGTATGTCTGAAGCCTCGACAGAAGAATTGCTGCACCTTGAATGTGCACAAGATTTGCGCGTGAGATATTTGATTTGTGCATAAACGGGAGGATATGTCCCCATATGCGATCCTAGAGAGAACACAATAACGTAACCTAATGTCCTAAAATGACCGATCATTAAGAAAATGTATGAACACATCTATATTTATACTCCAAAAGGTTTTCTCAGCTGACCAACGAGCACTATACAGTGAGTGGCATGATTCTGCTCCTTCGGCCTGAGCCTTTTTTTCGTTTTTCGACGCTTAAGTGCCCTTGGGCGACTTGATAGGTAGATATGAATCTCATTTAATATTATTCCTAAAGAAAAACAGATCCAGAAGAAGAGAAATTGAAGACAAGATGTTATCATGTGAGCACATGAGGAGGCTCATTGTGATATTTGTGAAGTGGGCATAAGTAAATATAGCCGCACACATGTTGGTGATGATTGAGCACAGTTTTAAGGACTTTATAAATTGAGAAACAGTGAGATGTACTAAATGTAAAAATTCTTCTTTGGATTTAGATTGAAGGTAAAAACATGGATGAATGAGAAGATATTATGCATGTGGTGGACATTAGAGTGATACTTGCTTCAGTTAGAGCAGGGGTGGGCAAACTTTTTGGCTCGGGGGCCACATTGATTTCTAAATTTGACAGGTGGGCCGGGTCAGCACAAGATACGGTACATATAAAAACCCGTATATGTTGAGAGTCCATACCATATACCAGAACAAAAGCATGAAAGTACTGTATTACCATACTTTTTTTTTTTTTTTTTTTTATGAGAACAGTGAAACAAATCTGGTATATGTCCTGTATGAACGTCCAAGTATGTTAACAACATGCATGTGTGACAACACAAGCAACAAAGTGCAACAATATATTGCCCAAAAACTGCAGCATACAGTACAGGTATATGACAAAATCTAACAAAGTTAGGACTATTTGCTACAAAATGTGATGAGTAAAAGACTGGGTGGCTTTCTTTCCACTCACTCACTGTCTCGAACTTGACCTCCCCTCGATCACCACACAAGACAGCGTTGCTCAGCTGATGTCGTGCAACGAACTTTTCAACCCAGCCACGGGACGCTTCGAAGTCTTCGATGCTCATAGCGCTATGGAACTCGATTGCTCTCTTATTAGCGGTCCAGTTTGTGGAAAGTTTTTAGCACGATAACAGTCAAACCATTCCAGGAAACGTTTATTTACTCGACTGTCCGTCGAGCCGCAAGCAATTCACTCTGAGCATGGAAATTGCCAGAATCGGACTGAGCAAGAATCGCTTCCTCGTTTTTCAAAGTCTCGTAGAGTTGAGTCTTTCAGACTCCAAGCGTCTGCTGAATGTTTCGTACTTTGTAACCCGCTTCGTTTAATCAGATACACTTCACTTTCTCTTCCACGGCCATTACTGTTCCTCTTCGTTTGGATGCCACGATCTACAGGACGTAAAAATGTTCGCTATTCCAGTAAAATTCACTGCAATAAAGAGTCACTTGCATGTTGCTGTTTTGGAACCAATGATAGAAAATAGCGGCGCGGACACACTTATTCCGTCGTATCGAACGGGATTTGCTTGATTTAGCGCTACTGCGGGCTTCCATATCGTCTCCCATTCCCTCCCTGTGCTCTGCAACTTCAAGTAACTGCGCCACTTGGTGTTGAAATGCCTGTCATTACAAGTCCAAATGAAATGAATGCAATCGTTGACATCGAACCTTAATTGTGTACCAACCTTCGACGGGCCGGTTTAAAAAGACCAACGGGCCGGATCCGGCCTGCGGGCCGTAGTTTGTCCATCTCTGAGTTAGCGTATTACCTTTGTTCATGGCAAAAGCACAGCTAGAGACTCCTTATGTAGTACAATCTCTTACTCAAATGTACTAGATGCTGTCTTTGTGATAGAAAGTGAATTTCCAGCCCTTTCACACGTCAAACAATTTCCATGGTTTCTGAGCTCTAAAAATTGCTGCAATGGTTTCTTATTGTCTGCTTCTTTTATGAATCTGAATGAAATCAGACTGAATAATGCTGAACAGCGTGAGCCAGCACATGGATTTCAAATGACCCAAATAGGGCTTGGATGTCAAACTGAATCACCGAGCAGTTCAAAACTCAAACTACTCTTGGTCTGTTCCATTGCGAAGTGTTAATTGTCTAACAACACCGAGCAAGGCCATATTCAGAAGGCGGCATGGTGATCCACTGGTTATCACGTCTGCCTCACAGCGCTGAGGTGCAGCGTTCGATTCCGGCTCCGGCCTTCCTGTCTGCATGGGTTTTTTCTGGATACAGTACTCTGCTTTCCCCCCACATTCCAAAAACATGCATGGCAAATGAATGGAACACTAGAAATTGTCCAGAGGTGTGTGTGTGTGTGTGTGTGTGTGTGTGTGTGTGTGTATATATATAGTTAATGGCAAATGTAGTTTTTGTCACTTTTTGCTGTTTTCGTGTCTATTTTGGATTAATGAACATGGGGGTGAAACACTGAGATATCGCAGTTCAAATAATAACCGCATAACGGCGCTAAACTTCAATGGAGCACCAAAAACAACAGTAGTAGAAAAGACGAGGAAGAAGAGAAAGAAGAGGAAGAAGCCGTCAGTAGACATGGGTGTAGTCCTTCAAACATGAGACTCACACAAATTAGGGTGTTAAAAACTACATTTCCCCCAACGCATCAACAAAACAGCCTGTCGGTTTTTAGTTTGAATCCGAAAAATCCAGAGGTAAGAATTCTAATTTTTTTGCCCACATTTAAAAAAAGTATTGTGTATATTATGGCTTTAACGTTTGCCTGCTCTGCATATTAAACTACGTGCGCACCATTTAAAAAGATAATGTTGATTTATGACTGACGCTTGCGTGCTCTACATTTTAAACTACGTGGCCCCTTTTTTAAAATATTGTTGATTTTATGACTAACGCTTGCGTGCGGTGCATTTTAAACTACGTTGCCGACGATGTCCACGTTTTAAATGAACGGCATCAAACAGCAGCAGTCATTTGACGTAAGGGTGTAACTCCTGACAGGTATAACCACACAAGAACCACGCGTTTCTAAAATCGAACGCATGCACACACAAAAGCATTGGACTTGCATATGGAGCAGCTTTAGGTCCACGCTTTTTATTCATGGTTTATGATCTGTACCATGATCGTGGACGCAGTGGTAAACGGGAAGAAACTCGGAAGCGAACAGAGGCTGACAGTGGGAGGCCATTTTCTTGCTGTGTCCGTGGAAATAGAATGTACATATTTACGTGCTTGTACATAAGAGTGGGGATTTTAACAGCAGCCCGTTGACTGTACTGCAAGTACAGCGAATGATGAAAGCGTCTGTGTTTTGTCTATACAGCAGTAATGGAAACACTTTAAAGACCCTGTCAAGATAAATAAATGCTTTCTGAATTTGACTAGCCAGTGGAGAAGATTGTTAATTTGTGTGATTAATATAAATTGGCAAGTAGATTTAAATGAGCTATCAAAAGGTTGAAAAATTAGGCTTTTGTTGGTGCTGTCAAGCTGTGTGACCGCCAGCGGTCAATCAAATATTACTAAAATGATGGTTGCTTGCATGGTGTAAAACACAGGTGTCAAAGTCCCGTCCTCGTGGGCCACTTGCACACCTTTCTTTGAAAACTTTTCAACTCGGTACCAGCATCGCTATGACATTACATCGGTCTATACAATAAGAGAGCGGTTGACGGAATAATTTCCGAGCGCCAACAGTAATAGACCAACCAATGGGAAAAGTATCAATGCTATTTTCTGGTTGAACACTGCAACCATTTCCAAATATGGGCAAGCTTGTACAGGGCACCTTCCAATTGTAGTGTTGAGAAGAAGGCCTTTACACTCATTGGTGGGGAGAATGTTGCCATTCAGCAGCTCTTTTTATTTTATGTAGTGAAGGATTTTAGCCACGCCCAAAACGGTTTCTACCGCTGTATTTCCACATTTCAGTACCACATAGGTCTTAGTCTTTGTATGTTTTCACTAATTATCTTCAGACATGTGTACTGTATGTATGAGCAAGTTGATGAATTCATTTTACAAGAACATGCACTTCCGGTCAATCAAATATTACTAAAATGATGGTTGCTTGAATGGTGTAAAACACAGGTATCAATGCAGGAACATGCACTTCAAGTAAATTGCTTGTGAAGGGTTTTTTTTTTTTCCCCATTGATATGCACCCTGTGATTGACTGGCAACCAGTCCAGCAGGCGCCGTGCTGCTAGCCCAAAGTCAACTGGGATAGGCGCCATCTTTCCCATAACACTAATGAGGACAAGCACTATAGAAAAGATGGATGGGTATGTTTGCCACTGTGTCTCTCTCATTGCTTTGTTCATAAATTCTTGGACGCAGAGAGTCGTCAGCATGGAGTTTCCGGACGATTTTAACCAGCTGGATCTTCTAAATACACACAACCACCTGATCCCTCGAGGGGCTAGCTGCCTGTGGACTGGGAGTAAAGATGAAGAGGGAGAAATGGATGATGAAGAGGTCCATAGTGAGGAGTGGTACCTTCAAAAAGAAGAGAGTCTCAAAGACAAACCAGCTGCGCTCATTCTTTGGGCTGCAGAAAACAACCGCGTAAGTGTGCACACATGACCTGTTGGAACTCTCGTGTTTGAAAGACACAATGCCGGTTTTGGGTTTTGCCTTTTTATACCTCACTAAAGTGCAGCGATCTGATCAAGTTACCTCTCAAGATAATGTGCTCCACAATTCAACACCACTTCAAGAATTATACTCCAGTTTCAAGGCTCGAAAGAACTTTTTTTTTAATCTTTGAGCAGTTGTTTTGCTAATCAATGACTTCCTCTGAGGAGCAACTTTGTAATATTGAGGAGCAATTTTTTGGTAGATAATCCCGTGGAACTGAACCAATGACAGTTCAACATGGAGTTACAATGGTACAATGAAAAAGCAGATTACAATGTATGGCTTGCCTCGAAATGCTTTGTGATCCCCCATCAGAGTTGGAGGAAGTGGGTAGGTCGAGGAGATTTTGGCCTAAAGTGCTGAAGTTGCTGCCCTATGTGACCTAACATTGGATTGGATGAATAATCTAATTATAACATGTATTTGTTTAATATTTTGATGCATTTTTATGCTTTAGAAAACATTTATGTCTGAATTTTGGGAAGCTTGGAACGGATTAGGGTATTTACATGCAAAGCACATCTCTACTTACAAAAAAATTCTTCCAGAACCAATTAATTTCGTAAGTAGAGGTACCACTGTGCGGAAGAGACGACATCACCGCGGTGGAGAGCGGACCACAGTCAAGGCTGAATAAATAAATGTGGGCAACAAATATAGCAAGATGAAATGACAACACCTGATAGCAGATGGTGGGGAGGGCAGGATGTTTGTTCTTTTCTGGTTGGTGTGTGAAATGAGTGCTTCCTCAAGAACACACACACACACACACACACACACACACACACACACACACACACACACATACAATGTCAGTGGTCCCTGCATCCTGTTTGGACACCGCTGGTGTATTGTATTTTTGTAGTGAATTGCTGAGCAATACAATGGCTCGTCACATGGTACAAAAGTCATGTGAAGTCGGTTATTTTGCAGATGCTTTAATGCTGCTTCCTGAGAGCAATTACTGGGCAGCCAGAGAGTAAATCACCCATTTTTGATTACCAATGTGATTTACCTTGCAGGTGTCTTTGGTCCACAGATTGTTAGCTGCAGAGGCCTCGTTGGTACACAGCAGCGATGAAGACGCTTACACTCCCCTGCACCGGGCCGCCTACGGCAACCACGTGGACGTGGCGGCTGCCTTGCTGGCTGCCGGCTCGAAGGTGAACGCTCGCACCGTCGACGGTTGGACGCCCCTCCACAGCGCGTGCCGCTGGGGGCACGTCACCATGGCGACCTTGCTCCTGCATCATAGCGCTGACGTTAACGCTCAGACCAATGGAGGCCTCACGCCTCTACACCTAGCCGCCTCGCACAGCAGTTCGTCCAAAACTGACTGGCGCCACACTTTGGAGCTCCTCCTCTCTCAGCGCCACCTGAAGGCAGGACTTCGCAGCAACAGTGGGGAGAGCGCCAGTGAGCTGGCTCGACGGAACGGCCCCTACCACTTCCTGTTTGAGATGGTAGAAGACTGTGCCAGTGTTTTTCCCAGCCAATGAATGTTTTCTTCAAGACAAGTGAGGTATTTAACAGTTTTTTTGAAAAATGACTTGGGTAATGCCCCTCTTGTCACACTGTATATTCATATGTGGTAATTAATGACAGTCTTGGGAATTTTTGTAATCCAATGAGACAGATGCGGCTGTCACACGGCTTTTTGTTGAACTGAATATGCCCTCGCAAATTTTTGATCTATTTTTCCCAACCTGTTTTATTTTGACTCTGACTTCTCCTCTTGAGGAACTCGAAGGCTGTCTGCTGATGTATACAACATTGAAAGGCTTTTTTTTCTTCAGTAACTGCACACACACACACAAGAGGTTACATAAAAGATGTTTTGATGCGCAACTATTTGTCTTCCCTCAGTGGTGAAAAATTGACACAAAATTTGCACTTTTTGGAACTTTAGACCATAACACAGCCTAACTGTTATTCAAATTATCTGCTGATGTTTTATGTGACACATTTTAAACTCATCATTTAGAATGATGAGTTTGACTGTTTGAAAGTGCTCTATAAATACAGTTGAGTTGAGTTGAGTACTTAGGATACCTTCTGCTGCACATTCACTCCCGTACAGATTATATTAAACCAACACACCGGACAAACTACTACAAACTTCCCTTTTATTTCATATCTCTACTCCAACATACCTGATTCAGTTGTTCACGATCGTTTCAGGGCTCTTCAGAGCTTACTGGTGAGCTGATCATTTGAATCAGGTGTGTTTGAGTCGAGAGGGACCTAAAACAAGCAGGATATGGCTCTCGAGGGGAACCCGAGTTCCCTACCCCTGCTTTAGACGGAACAAAATGGAAACTGCTAGTTTTGCCAGTTAGCGCTCTTGTATGCGCATGCACGGTGAGGCATGCAACAGGTGTATCACTGGCTTCCCCAGCATATCAAACAAGTGACAAATTTCAAAACGGATGATAGATTTCTTTAAAAACTCATTTACTACCATTGACAGGCAGCTTATTCCAATAGTATAGAACCAGGAGTGCTGGCAGCGATTGAGTTAATGCCATGCAATTGACAGGTGACCCTTTCGCGAGCTACCGGTCGATCGCGAACGACGCAAGTGAGCACACCCAATTTATATCATGCTTCAGGCAGTTTTGCACTCCTACCAGAGAAAGCGACAGTCTGTACTGAATGGCAATTAAGGCCATTTCTTCTCAAATACTGAGTCTTTTTCAGATTCACTTTGTACATTCGATTGGTTAGTTGTTGTGGCAACCTTTGCATGTCTGCCGGAGTGCATTAGAAATGTGAATGTGAAAGCAATTTGGCAGTTGGAGCCCCAGTGAAAAGTATTTTTTTTTTTTTCTTTTCCCCCCCATGCTGCAAACAGTTTAACCTCCAGAAAGGTCACTCGATGTTGCCTCCTGATGAGCTCCCATTTAGTGCATCTTATAAATGCCGTGCCTCCACTAGTGGCACTGGGTACGTCGGGATTTTGGACTGAAATCACGAATCGGATCAGTGAAAAACATTCATGCAGTAATTAACTCTGATTGGAGTTAGAAGCTATGGCAAGCAGTAAAGATAAAAGCTCGGTACTTTAAGGTTAAAAGTGAGTCATGCCTTTGGTTGTGACCCTTTGCTATCAAAAGTACCCCATGCTCAATACAATAAATTAAATTCTGCATGGTATGATCGTGTGTGTGCGCGCGCGCGCGTTTTAGTTTTTTACCATTAAAAAAGAGTCAAATGTCAAATGTTTGTGTAGTTACTGGCTTTTTAAATGAGACTTTTCATGACAGCGTTCTTGCGTAGGCCAATTTAGAGAGTGACGCAAGGATCCATTGTCCACAGGAATGCATCCTTTCACCAGCCAAGTGTTTCAATATCTTGTAAATGCCCGATGAGATTGTGTGCGTAACATTACAGCCTATAAAAATATGTTCATATTAAGTATTTCAATTAAAGAAAATACAGATGATGCTGTTCACGTATTTGCTTTTAAATCAGATTTGCGGTTTCTAATAAATAAATATACTTTTAAAAATCCGTGTCATCCGATGGGTCAGTTGTGACCTGCAGCGTATGGCAAATCAAAATGCAGGTGCAATGAAAGGGATATTTTTCACATCATATCACATGACACACAACCCTGCACAGTAACAGGTTTCCTGTAAGGTCTCCTAAATGAGGTTGCTATGGAAATGGAAAATACGCCTCTTCCCTTGATTTTAAGACAGTGATCCACTAAAATGATTTTCCAGGTATAGCGGCGCACTTTTTGGAAGAAAATCAAACACCAGGTTCAACATCTTTGCTCCGCAAGGGCAAATTTTTCAACAGATGCTCCCTCAACTTGCAGGATTTCCAATGTATTAATCAAAGCACAGACCATAAACCACAGGCGGCTGCTACTGTGCAGTATATATTTGGAATGCATGCATCGCTTTTCTCTGATGTCAGCACGTGCTGTGATTAGGGACGCGTGGAAAAGTCATGGCAACCAAAACGACAAGGATTCCTGCACGTTGTGCTGAGTGCTCTGGCTAGACCACAATCAGTGGTAAATGATAAAGGGTTCGAAAATGTACGACAGATAGTGATGTGATCCAACTTTTTAAGTGCCAAGCAGAAACCATTTAAGAATAATCGTGGTCTTAGACATAAATATATTTCAAGGCCACTTTCACTGTTGGGTCTGTTCTGTTTTAGCCAGGGACATTTCCAATAAAATCCTGTGAAATGAAAAATGTTTGCTTTTTTTTTTTAGGACAAATAATGGTGCATGGTTAAAATGTGATTAATCGAGATTAATTCATTACAAAGCCTGTAGCGAATTACATTATTTTTTTTAATCAAGTCTCCCCCCGAATATTTATAGAATGACTATTAGTAAGAATTTGCCTTGGCTTATAGGTTCTCTCTAAATGGCCAAATAGGTATGTGAAAAGAATACTGATGTCAGATTATTTTTGTTTACCATTTTTTTATGTGATGATGCTAATTTAATGGAAAATACATCATGCTGTTTTGCTCATAAATGTTTAAATCCTACTCGAATACATCACCAGCCGTGAACGTCACAACACGCCACTGGCCCCGACAACCTTACATGCATTATTATTACCTCGCATCTGTAATTCCGCACATTAGATTGGTGTGTAGTAAAAAAGATGCAAACTCTCTTCTACATCAGAGACACATTGGAATAATCATTAATGGTGCAGAAATATGGGAAGCGGTTCTCACATCTTCCTAGTTCTGAGTTTTGGGCCTTGTATCTCAGCTTCTGCATTCTTGTGTGGATTTTCTCCGGGCACTGCGGTTTCCTCCCACATTCCACGGGCTTTTTACGTGAATTGCGCTTGGCTGCTTGTGTTCACCTCACGTCCTTTTTTTTTCTTGCTTTGTAAATGTACCTGTAATGGGGTTGTTTTTTCCTTTCTAAAGACCTTACTGCATCCAATGCTAGATTGAGTCGATAGTAAACCCTTATCTCGTCTACCTATTGTGAAGCTGTGCTGCTCCTAATACGTCCAACTCAATAATGTGGTTAGTCATCCACCGACTGCACAGAAAGGTGCATTTATTCAAAGACCACAAAAAAAAAAAAAAAGCCAAAGATCCCACTTTGAGCTCCCCAATGACTATCTGTGTCATCTCTCGGGTGACTCATTTCCAAATAGCAAGTGGGAAATGTATTTCATAAAATGGGCTTTATTTCATGAAAAGCTTCAATCATGGAGTTGAATCCGTATAATTTATACAATTTCGGCATAATGCCAACATTTCGCAGACTCAATTATTTTTAGTTCTTAAATATATGACGACATTTCATATGACACAGCCATTCCAGAAATGTCTCCATGTAAGACTTTATGAATAAGGAGTTATGTTCAAAAACAATAATCACTGATTGGAATCCAGGCAATTTCATTTGCGCACTGCCTCTCTTGGTAGGGGGGCTGGTAGGGAATAGTAAAATAAATTGCAGTGAATGACTAATCAACATGACCACACCAAAATCGCATGTTTGTGTGTGCGTTCTCCTCTTAATTTATATTCATCATACACTCTCCAGTGCCTTTCACTGCACATTCCCTCAAATGTTTGTGCGCCTGTCTGGTTCACTGATAAAACACCCTCAGCTAACTGTTGCATGAAAATTGACAGTAATGTAAAGAGCATGCGACAGACCTGTAACCGGTGGCAAGCAGGCAGGGCCTTTAAAACTTAGATGGATTCTAATGAATGATGTTATATATTTGTCCAAACTGATTTCAGCTTCCATGTGTGGCCTTGGAAATATAATTTGTCCAAGGATGTATATGCTGCGCTTACAAAAACCAAATCTGTCTCTGTACAAATAGCCGGCGAGACCACTGAAATCCCACATTGAAAGCAGACCACATGGCACCGCTGTAAACACTTTTATATTTCAAGCAAGGATTGTATCCTTTTTGTGAATCTGTGCTTGGAGAAATGAGTGGGAGGACAAAACGGTGGTGGAGGATGTAGATGGCAAGTCAATGATTTGCAGAACCGAGATGACAGCAGCGTCTGACACATTCAAATACAGAAAGCAGAGGGCATTGAATTAAAAAAAAAAAAGACCTTGTCAAGGGGCCCCGAAGCAATGTTTAAGCTGCCTTCAGGACATGTTTCTCCTATCAACCTTCATGAAAAGACGGGAGATAAATTGGCCACAATCCTTTCCAGCAGCAACATTCAAAGCAACAGGTCACAGGAAAGGTTTACAGACTAAGCGAAGACCCTCTGGAGTTTCATGCTAGAGACTTTCAAAATAATTTTTAAAACCTTTTATATTATTATTTTTTTTAATGGTACGGAACAGTATATACGTATGAACAAACATGCATATAGAATACACTCTTAGTGAACAGTAGCCATGTGAATATAAAAAAAAATTGCCTTATTGCAACTTTACTATCCATACAGAAAACCAACTGGAAACATTAAATATGATGAAATACAGAAATGTGTGAGGGATACAGAGAAAAAGAACAGAAAGAAAGACAGAAACTTTGAGACCTTTTCTAATTAATATTTATTCAGAAACCTACAAACACAATTGTTCTGGATTGAATCATTTTTCCTCCCTCTGATTCTCCCTGCTTTGTGGGGGAATATACACGAGCGAAACAGCCGTGTATGTCTGTTTTCAGCTGCCTTCACTGGACAACAATGCGCTGGAGCACGTTTTTGCGTCATCTCTGCTTCAGCACCCCACGTGACACTACCAACCGATCAATTTGTATATTCTGTCATTCGTGCTTTTTAGAGGCACGTGTCAGGGCCATCCTTGAAGTCCCTTGCTTTTCACCTTAGTCTTAGAACCAATAGTGGCCTCTATTCGTGATGAATCTGATCCCCTATGCTGATGATGCCCTGGTGCTAGTTACGCAGCCGCAACAATCTGTACCTGCACTTTTTACGAATATTTAACTGGATTTCTTGACTGCCAGGATGCAGGTAAATTGGAATAAATCAGAGGCCCTCTCGCTGACACTTCAATGCCTCGAGGCACTGTTTTGACATGGTGCATGATTTTCAGTTGGTTACAGTCAGGAATAAGATGTCTTGGGATTTTGTTTCCTCATCCTCTTTCTGATTTGCTTTGGATTCATGTAGAACCCCTTTTGGGCTTTAAAATGATATTGAACGATGGTTTTTATGAGGCAGGGTTAATGTTATTGAAATGATCTGTACCCCAAGGTTCAACCATTCATTCGTGTGAGAATTCCGCTTGGGTATTTCCATCACTTCAACGGATTTTGTGATGTGATGTTATACGGAACGGTAAGCGCCTCAGGGCGAAGCTGCAATCCTTCCAGAAACTAACTGATAAGGGTGGACTGTGTGTTCCGAATTTACTGTTTTATCACTATGCTTTTGGCTTTAGACATCTGATTCAATGGGCCCTTCCTCTTGAAAGGGCTCGCCATTGGCAGACCCTTGAAAGCTGGATATGCAGTCCTGCCCCCTCATTGCATTTGATCATGATAAAACTTCTTTCTGGATTTAAAGATCATCCATTGCAGGGTTTTTCCTGCGTTCAAAATTGCGTGGCCAGCTAATTTTGGGCAGCCCCCAGCCAGACCGATTGATATCCCTGAACACAGCCGTGCTGATTGACCGATTGATCTCTGCGGGCCGCTATGTAATTTAACTGCAGTTGCAGCAGTACGCCACTACGGAGGTGCTATATCAACAGCAGTACACAGGAACTACCGAAGAAGAAACTGATCAAATTGTTTGTCCCCCTCTGCTAGTATTGGCGTCCGGGACTACAGTAGAGGACAAAACATGATTTGATTAGTTTCTTGTTCGCACACACAGAGTGAGCGCCTGTCGCCAGAGCAAAAAAAAAAAAAAAAGAAACCAAGGGAGAGCTAAACACGCTCTCAGTAGCAGCGGGCAGGGTCTGCTCAGATGTTATTTTTAATATTCAGTGGTATCATTTCAGGGCCAAAATACACAAGTGACGTCACATACTGCGATGGGAAACCGCTTATTTCAAGCATTGATGTGTTAGATGCCCCCCTCCCCCGCAAAAAACTGAAGTTCAAATAGTATATACAAAAAGGGCGATATGATCGGGTACTCCTCGGGGATGCAGCAGTTGTATGGTTGGTTGGATGGCAGGAAGGTCATGCGGAAGCATACGCACTATTAGCGGTGGTCATTGCAGATACGCAAACTACTTATACGTCTGGTGTCCTCGATAAGAAAACACGAACATTTACCCGTATTGACTAATGGTGGACCGGCACTGTTCAGCAGACTCATTCGATATAGCTGCTGAAAAAATCGTGATCAGAGACTTGGAGCGGTATTTACGGATAAATGGTGCTGATGATAGAGGAGGAGAGAGGGGTATATAACCGTGACAACACCGTGAACCAGAACATTGAGAGCTGGCGTGGATTGATAAAAAAACGAATAAATCAATCCATGAATTACTCTTTTCTGAGAAATGAATGGTGAAGGATTCTTAACCGATGACTTCATTGACAAAGCTCTTTCACTGTTGTTTTTCATACCAGTCATTCGGGTGAATCGCCTCTGTACTGTATTATGACTGCAGCAAGACAATCGTACAAAAGCTCAGCAAGTAAACGTGTAGATTTAAGATACTGTGAGTTCATAAAATTGGGCATGTATTCTTCTTGAAAAAACATCATACCTTAATGCAATTTAAGTGACTTTGTTTAAAATCGACTTTTGCGATTGCTTACAAGCTGCAAAGACAGAGAATAAAAATGACTATATTTTAATTATTAATTGTTATCATCTCACATCGAATGTGTGCATTTGTAATGACGATGTGTTCTGCAACTGTACGTATTCAATGAACTTCAGAGCTTTCGACTAGAGTACAGTACATGACAGGCCTGACTGTCTTGCGACCTCGAACGGCACAAGACGAAAGTTGCATAAATCACAGAAGTACTTCAAGTCTATGAAGCAACAGTTCCATCTAGTGTCCATATGAGAGGCATGCAGATCAGGAAATAAGTGGCAATCTTGCCTTCCTGGTCAAGGTTCTAGCGAACGCTGCGAAAAGCTTCGAGAATTTCTAGAAAAGGTTTTATTTCACAACTGTCAGTCAGGAACTGTTATAGCACTCGTGAACATTACGTCATGTGGCCCTAGTTGCCTCTCACAAAGGGATCATTTCCCCCAAGGGTAGTGTTAGAGCGTACGTGCAGGCTTTGACACATTGAGCAATTTTACAGAACTTAAGACTTTTCACTTCGAAGAAGTGATTATGACGATCATGTTCACTAACTGTAAGAGCAGCACCTACACGCCACCCAAAGTAAAATCGAAATAAAAATAGAACTCCATTGAGTGATGGCTGCCAAAATAAAATCCAAATAAAAATCGAATTCCATTGTGTGATAGCAGAAATGTCTATAAAACACGCAATTGTAAATTGTAAATGAAAATAAGCGGTGTTATTGTGCTGCTTCGAATTAAAATAAAAATGTAAACAACATTAAAAAGCGGTGGAGTCAGCCCAGCTAGGAATCGGACACAATTTGTCCTTTCCAAATCATTGTACATATATTGTACATAATGTTAGAAAATGGCGATCAATAGGCACAAAAATACATGTGGACATTTCTAGTCATTCCCACCGGTGTTCCCATTCTTGCGTCTGGTCTTGTATTTGCTAAAATAATCCCCGTTTCATTTTAATGCACAGAAAAAAAATGTTAGGAACGGATGTGACGTCACTGCGCTCACTTGGCCGTCCATTTTTTTCTGTTACTTTGTGCGAACTCTTGTCTGAAGTTGAATAAAGTTTGTGGTTTTCCACCGTTTTTTCCTGCTTTCGGTAAAGGAGCTAAGTAAGGTCCAAGTAAGGCCAAGATGACTCGGTAGTCATCTTGGATCTTGGCCCGCCTCTCCACCAGTTGCTTTAGTGATACGCCAGATAGCTTGCCGCGCAAAGTGACCCTAAATAGTCGTCGTAAAAAATAAAATCGGACTCGGATGAATCAATTAATCAATATATCCACGCATTAATTTATTTTAAAATTGGGTTTGTAAGAGCCAATGGGAGTAGCGCTCAAATAATGGTGTCTAATAAGGACGTCAACATCAACTTTTACCGAGATTGCTGTTGAATAATAAATGGCTGGTCAGAGCTTGCTTCGAGGTGCAGGTTGACTGGAGAAAAAAACCAAAAACAAAGATGAGGCCTTCAAGCCACCAAACATGACACCATATGTTGTAGATTGGTTAGGAAATGTGTCCCAAATAACAAACGAGACTTGGTCACAAAGGGCATATAAATTATGAATTAGAATTTCATGTTAAAGTACACAACAATAAATAAATCACAAGACACGGGGCTTTAAAGTTTTATAAGATTATAAAAAGAAAAAAAAAAGAACACAACACCAACCAAGGCAAGTCATACTTTGGGGTTTTCCTTTGTTTCTCTGAGAAGTATTTACAAAAGAGAATAATGTACAGGTAGTAATGACCCAGAAATGAAGGAGGCTACATATAGTCTACCATTTTTTTATAGTGACAATATATTTGTTATATACAATGTAAATGGCAAGGCTGGAGCAAAAACTGACATTACAGATTCAGCAAAAGTTTGAATAAATTTCAAGTATCCATCTTAGGTTTTCACAGGAGCTTTTAAATGATGGATGAAGAGATTGTTCAATGCAAATATTTGATGTAGCTGAAAAAGGAGCCATGGGAGAATACAACAGACATTGTAACAAACATGAACACCCAGAACAATCACTTTTCAGAGTTTTGTAACTTCCCACTTTTGAAGAAACTGAACACGAGCACGAGTCTCCTATTTACATCGAAAGTGATATCCAGCTTATAGGGTGAAACTGTAGCACGTTTAAAAAAACAACAACAGCATTCCTTGATGAAAGGATTGCACAAGCGAGAGTGGACACACAAATGTCCAAACGGGGTTGTGATCATGTTCTGATCGTGGAAATTTGAACAAAACGTTGCAGGTACTCAAATGTAACGACTAAACATTCTGATGTCACATTTCATTGTCTCTCACAGGAAATCGACAACTTCAACTCTGGAAATCCTCGAAAAATGTACTTCAGTTGATTGAATACCGAGTACCTTTGACTTACCTTTCCTTTAAGACTAACACTAAATTTAATCAAACAAAAATCTAACACTGAGGTCAACTGCACAAATAGAAGAAATTAAGTGTTTGTATTCTTTTACACTTATAATGAACGTCTTTCTTTGCCTCGATCGAAAGAAATGCGGTTGTCCGTGTAAAACTTCTAGGTGCGTGAATTTCTAACGCTACTTCATATAACACTGTAGGGATTAAATGTGGCACAAGTTTACACATTAGTAAGAAGAGGAGACGTCCGTACAGAACAGCGGCTGCAGTCGTCGTCATGTACTGTTCCCGACACGGCACCTTAACAGACTGCTGTCTGACCTGCAGAAAAGAAAAAAAAAAAAACACGTACTCTGTTCTTGAAGGGTTCTTCTGTCAGTGAAATAAAGGGCTGTGAAATTTGAATAGCTGTTTCAGTATCAGTGGCCGCGTGCTCTCCTCCCGCCTCCTTTCTCAGCACACGATGAGGGGCAGCGGCTCGCTTTCACGCCGCTGATTCTTCTTCAGCAGCTGAATGCGATTGTGGCAGTAAAACTTAATGGCCCGCCAGTCCCGCTGGTTGCTAACCAGCAGAGGACACTGTTGCAGGCAGCGCTCGCAGTCGGCCTTGGCGGGCACGCGGAGCTCGTTGATGTTTTGGGTCAGGTGTTCCTCCACTGCCGCGCGCTCTGCCTCGGACCAGGGACGCTTCAGAACGCCACGCTTCCCTGGCAGTAAATCAACATTTTCAAAATTTCAATATAAGTTACATATTCATCTTTCACGTATATTTGTCCACACAAAGACAAAAGTGCAAAGAATATCCTGCATTTTCCCCAGTTTTAAAGTGATTTCTTATTAGCTGCATCTTTTATAAAGGCTGATACATGTCAAATTGCAGAATATGCAGACTATGATGAATTGCTTTGAGCATTTTAATTTGCTTGTCTACCGCCATCTTGTGGTATATTAGGCAACTATAAACCTTTTTAGGGGGTGTCAGTTACTTGCAAAATTTATATTTATTGTCCAAATTGCCCACAAAGAGCTATTGAACACTGTACAGAAAATAATGGACATATATGTTGGGAGTGTGTGTGTTAGATGCACACTGTGAAAAAACAAAAAATGATCACTTGAAAATCTGCAAAATAACAGGTGCACTAACGATGAATGGTGACATAGCAGGGAACACTCGAAGCCAATTACCCTGCATGTGCGCGGTATTTCTAGCTCGTTCACGCTCTCTTCTCAGGTCGAGTTGTAAAAGTTGGGCAAGATGACCTTGGCTAAATATTTGAGGCTCACAAGCGCTTAGCTTTTCACTTTTTTGAAAAAAATAGTTGCCAACGCCATCGTAAAAGTCGCTGAATATCATGACCAGAGAAGTTGGTAATACTGACTGCGTTTTTTGCAATCAAGCTCCTGTCTGTTCGCAGCCATGACTTTTGTAGAAGCTGTGCAGGTTCTCTAGCGACGAAGGATAAATATTGAATTGAATTCAATTACATTTTCTGAAAACAGGGGATGAATATTTTGGGTTGAAATATTCAAGAAATAATTACCATCTCATTTAGGGGTGCACATGGTCCTCATGTTTAATTGGAATTTAATTGGATTGTGATGAGTTGCTGGACCATATACATTTGAGAACCCTCCTATGTCATGAAGGCCAAACAAAATGTTGTCTTACCCGAGCCTCTCCTTCGGCTAATCGGCACGAGAGGAGGAGGAGGCGGAGCAAGTGACTGGGCGTTTTTGATCTTTTTGGGCCGTCCCACTCGGCCGTTGTTCTTGCCCTTCCTGACGTAGAGCAAGGTTGGTGTGGGTTTTGGAGAGGGGGCAATGGTGGGGGACTCTGGCTTCTCCTTTGCTTGCTCCCCTTCAGATTCTCCCTCTGAGTAAGAGTCTGCAGAGTTTCCCGACATAACTGTGAAAGGATAAAGGAGAGGGAAGGGGACTTTTATTAGTCTACTTATTGCAGTTCTGTACTTCCCACCAAAGCACATATTTGATCACAGAACACCCCCGACAAAAACGTCACAAAAAGGAAACAAAATTGTCTTATTCTGTTGTATGAATGGCAACAGGTTAATACTTTTTAACTTTAACTTTTTAATACGGGTTAATAATTTAGTATCTTCTGCCATCTAGCGGAAGAGCATTTAATCGTTCTGTCAATTTTTTTCAGACCAATTGAGTGAACCTGCATTATTTCCCATGGCACACCCGTTGATCTCTCACATTTATGGCTCTGGTTGGGAATCACTGACTTACAGCGGGTCAGCAGCAACACTGCCAACACTTTCCATTTGCCCAAATACAACAATAAACAAGATCAGTGTCACTCGTCTGTCCGGCTCACCATCCAGCTCCAAGCAGATGTGGTTCAGACTCATGCCTCTGAAGAGCACTCCGTCTCTCTCTCCGCACAGCACAACGCGGCCCACTCTGCCCATCAGGCCTGGATCTTGGCCAATTCCGGCACAGTTCTGCGTCACATGGTACTCCCTCTCCAGGAAGTGCTCCAGCCTTTCCACCGCACTGCCTCCCGGCTGTCCCGGCTCCTCTCCCTCTCCGAGGAGCAGGAGCTGGGTCAGGATGGCCACCTGCCGTCGTACCCTGGTCTGAGTGAGGGCTCTGGGATTGCGGGTGCCGCTGGAGCGGGCCAGGCTTCGGAGGAGGTCTGTGCCTCGCAGGGGTGTGGCGGGGGAGTGGTAGGGCCTGGCGAAGATGTAAGGGTTGACCGGGTCAACGCCCACATCTTGACGTGTCTGCAGGAGGAGTTCCAGGCAGGGCTCGCAGTGAGGGGGCAGAATGAGGGGCTGGATGCGGCCACGTTTGCCCTGGACACCGACCCGCGGGAGATGGGAAAGAACCAGCCGCTCAAAGGGAGACAGAGAGGCCTCCAGCGGCGTGAGAGCTGGGGGAGAGCCAGGGGGAACGGGGACGGGGCACTGAGGAGTGACACGCGCTCGGTACTCTGTGATGGACAACTTGGAGACCTCACACTCGCGCCGTCGGTTGTACAGGATGAGGAGCGCGAGGCTGGAGTGGCAGAGGAGTCGCCAGGCCTCGGCTGATTGCAGCTGCCGAGACAGCGACAGGAAGGCCGAATGCTGCAGCCGGCGCAGATACAGAACGAGGGACGACAAAGACGACAGGAGGGGCAGCATTTGGTGACGCCCAGAACTGCAGAAAGACCAGTCAACAACGTGAGCAATTACTGTACCGTATTTTTCAGACTAAAATTCCATTTTTAATATAGACCCTTGTGAAGATACGCAGATTCGAAAATGGATGGATGGATATCTCATTATTTAACAGGAAAAAAGTGATCTGCCACCATCTTGTGGCAGCTATAGGCATTTACAAACCATTTTGTGTGTGCATCAATTGAGTGCAAATTTTTGCTTTTTCACGATCAATTTTAAGAAGATGCTGCTTGTGTAGATAGTTGTCATTATGAAATAAAAATGTTAAGAAAAAATAAAATGACATATACAGGACACCTATTAACATCACGATTTAAGTTTTTGCGTTTACTTGCTGAAGCCGCTTATGTAAGTGCGCTTTCAAAATTAAAGCACTGCTTTCAAAATAAAACCACATCATATTTTGTGTTTTACTTTGACTTCTTCACAATTAGAAGCTGAATGTGGCCAATGGGTCGCAGAATTTAGACTGATTTAGGCAAGTAGCAAGGCAGTGAAGGAAGTGAGGCAACAACTGACAATTCTTCACAAGGCAATTAAGTGTTACCTTAGCGAGTCTTTTTCCTTATCCTCGGTCCCGCTTTCATCATCCACATCCACCACACCATTCTCATCCTCGTCTTCCTCCTCCTCTTCTTCTTCCTCCTCCATTTTTTGCTTCGGCATCTCTTTGGACGACTCGTTTCTGATAGACTGAGCACAGCCGACTTCGACATCCTCCTCTTTGGGCCTCTTTGCTCGCAGTACCTCCACAGCTTCTTCATCTTCCTCTTCATCCAGGCGTTCTTTTTTCAGTCTCCTCCCTCCTCCCTTTCTGGGTGGAGTCACAGCCACCGGTGGCGGGCTCCTCTTCAGAACCGACACCGCCACGGCGTTCTGCCCTCGCGGAGGCGTCATTGCGGGCGATCCTGGGGCCGGCGATTGTTTGGCTGCAGTCGGAGGACATAAGGAGAGATCCTGAACACCGCTCTGTTCTGCTCGGCTCTGTGTCGCAACAGGTGCCGCCTTTGTGCTGTGATTAGCGTGGGCCGCGGCGACATTTGTGTGATGCGTGTTCAGGCGGGGCATCTGAGTGTAACGTTCCACGAGTGCAGAGCACACGTCCGGCTGGTGGGCATGGTGTTTGTCCAAATGGCGGCCCAATGAGCGAAAGTGGCGTCCGCAGTAGTCACAAGTTTGGCGCATGGAGTCAATGGACACACCTCCTCGGGGAACGTCTGTGCTGCATGTGCTGTTGGGGCTGAGAGGAGCAGGAGCTTTAAACACAGGCTTGGTTGAGGTGGAGAAAGAGGAGCCGGGGGGAGAGGGCACAGGAGGGTGGGAGGAAGGGAGAGGTCGACTGGAGGAAGCAGGCGCTGGGTGCCCAGACTGAGTCCGATGGGGGGTCTTTTTCCTCGAAGGGGTGCCACGGCGCTTCTTGCGCCGACGTGGGGTGCGCCCGCGGGGGCTTGCGTTGTCCTCATCTCCTGCATCGGACTCACTGGCGTCAGAATGCGAGATGGGTGAGGAAGAGGGGGAAAGGGACCAAGAGGGAGTGACATAGTCCTGGTACTGCTGTTGTTTCTTCGGTCGCTGGGTAGTCGACATAGGCTCATCCTCCTGAAAGCAACGGGCATACAGAGAGCGAATATAAGACGGCCCTGATTATAAGACGACCCCCTCTTTTTCAAGACTCAAGTTTGAAAAAATACTTTTTGAACACCAAATAATTTTTTATACAGAAAATAATTAGTTATTCAGATGTACTGACATCTGAAACAAATGATTATAACAATATTTGAGAGAAAAAGCATGTTATTTTACCACATTAAAATCTTAATATCTGAACATTTAAATATGTAAACTAAAGTGCAATCACATTCGTAAATGAATGGCTTCTGGTTTTTGAAATGTAAATTACATCATAACTTCTCCTCAGTTGCCAGTTAACCTGGCCGATCTTTGACCCACTTTTTCCAGATTGTCGCTACGTTTCTCCATTTTCTGTTATCTCCTATTATTTTCTTCTCTTTTCTTTCTTACCGCTATTTTTTTTTTCTTCTTCGTGCTACCGCTATTTTTATTTTTATTCTTCGTGACAGGGGTTCGCTTTGCCCTGGGGAGTCAAGTTCAGCATTCGCTTCAATGATATCTGGTGCCATCTAGCGTCGTGAATGGGTATAATGTCTAGACCCCGAATATAAGACGACCCCCACTTTTTCAGTTTTATTTCAATGCAAAAAACACCGTCTTATATTTGGGCCAATACGGTATTTACATCTATATACTGTGCAATCAGAAGGTAATGGTTGATTACAGTGATTATGACACGATGACATGAATCAACCAAAGAAGGCAAATGTACTGCTAGATGATGTACAAATTCGCTATGTGCATGCATCACAACAGATTACGAGTATGGTGATTCAAAATAGGGAATTTTGCAAGTGAACACAATCAAGCGGATATCTACCTTTTTGATGTTGCTATTCTCCGTGTCAGAATTACACTCATGTTGCGCTGGAGACATGGAACCACGGAAACCCTGAGGAACACAAACCAGTACAGCAATACAGATATGCTTATTAATGTTTGTCATTGCAATCATTCTCAGGCGACATTTCGAGCCCCCCAATGGTGCGATATGATTTTGATATGTAAAGAGTCTTAAGCAATGCTTAACACTCACATTAGATTTCTTCCAAGACTGTAAATAATGAATGTGGTTTTAGAAGAAATTGTGCGTTCCCTCTTAACCTCGGATCTACTTTTTCTAGCCTAAATGAAAGTCGCTATCATCATTTTGTTGGGAAAAAAACTGATCCAGTTTAATAGAATCCATTAAAGGGACAGATGTCACCCACTAATGATGGTTACAGTTACCTAAGTGCTATAAGGTAGATGTTGGAGCTCAGTCATCACCATGGTAACCCCATGCCCTAGCTTTGTCTGCATGTGTGTCAGAGAGCGTGTGTGTAGTGGGAATGTGTGTGTGCAAGGTGTGCAGCAGTGTGAGACTGTGCCCATTGTTGCCTCCCCGAGGCGATCGGTCTGTATGGTTAACTCTTTATGGTTACAAATGCTCAGCCCATGATCTAGGACACACACGACATTTACAAACATTTATGCTGAAAACACAGAAACGCATGGTACAATTCACATGCAAATAGCAAACCACTGTCGGTCACGTGATAGTGCGATGCATTTGTTCACAGGAGAGAGATAGCAAATAGCACAGGAAAGTCTTGGTGGAATGACCAATGTTTTGTATTGTTAAAGTTAATTTGGCCCTGGGTGACAGTTAAACATGAAGTGATAATGGTGATTTAAGCTAGAAGCCATTTTGTTTGCATTCTAAAGCATATTCATTAAAATGTTTCAATAAAGTGGACCTAACAGACTTCTCCATTTTTTTTTTTTTTTTATGTACTGACCAGGTTCTCGCCCCACTCGGTCAGGCTGTAGTCCACAGTGATCTCCTCCCCTTTGGTGATGTCTCGGATTGCAATGACCACCAGTCGCACTTGGCTGCCACAGTGAACCTCTCTGATGCGACAGTTTGGGGAAGGTGGGAAGGAGGCGATTGCCGGGGCGGTAGCAGAGGCGACAGGGGCAGTCGGTGCTGTAGATGTGGAGGTCACAGAAGAAGCTTGAGCGGAGGTCGCCGGCGCGGGAGCAGGCACTGGAGTTGGGGTCCGAGCTGAAGAGGCAGCCGGTGTGGTTGCTGAGCTGGAGCTAGCCTTGGATGCGTTGGAAGTTTTGTCATGAGTCGGCTCTGATGGACCGCTAGAAGACACGGCACCACAGGTACAATCAGCAATTTTTTTACATATATACAGTATATATGTGATTTATTTTCACAAAATCAGCCGTATGTTGCAGAGATTAGTTTTGAGCTATTGACAAAAATATTGACAAAAAAATGTCCATTTTGAGATTTTTAAAAAATACCCCCGTTAAAGTCAATTATTGCTTCACAGTGCAGGTATTTTGGGGGTATATGTGGAAATTTTAGTACAGGGGTCTGCAACCTGCGGCTCTCGAGCCACATGTGGCACTTTCATCCTTGTGCTTTGACTTGTGTATTTGCAATAAAATTATACAACACGGTACAGTGATATAAATACAATGCAGTACAATGGTGCCTTGCAATAAGAGTGCCTTCATGTATGAGTTGTCACTCAACCAATTATTTGGTCCTGAGATACCATTGTGTTTCAGACCCCCGACAAGATGGCGGCAGCGCACTTCACATCATCCGGCCACCATCCTTTCACACGGGATGTCTTGCAGTGGAAGGACAATGTGAGTTGGTGGCAATAAGCCACCAACTGCCAATACGCCCCACAGAAAATATACAAGGAAGGACTACATCAGGTATAGTTGTGTTTTGTGCTTGCAATCCCTCTGTGTGATTAATTCCATTTCCATTCATTTCGGTGTGGAATATATACGATACGATATGATGCGATACGAGTATAGTCAGTGAATGAATTCAACTTGTATCTCAAGGCTGTCGTTTTACACGACCCCAAGAAGGTCACAAGATGTTTTGAAGGTCCTCTGAGACTACGTCAAGTAAAACTGAGGATTATTACTATTGTAACAGTGGAATTTTCAAAAATAATTTTGCACTGGACCTTGTCAGATTTGCAACTGTACCATATGCACCCTAATGTAATATTTGTGCTGAGACACAAACCTTTCAGCAATAATCTTGTAAACCGTGCTGCTATGACAATAATTAAGTGTCCAGGGATGTGTGGTGATTTCAAGACATTGATATCGAACTGTGACTCTTATTGATTTTCTATTATTCTCTTTTGGACAACACATTCTTCCCGAGTGTTTGCAAAAAATGGGCCAATTACCTCGCGGAAATGTGAACCAAGAGGTGCAGTGTGGTTAAGTGCATTGGAATCAGCAGGCTTATGATGTGTTTTTCTAAAACGAAACTGTCCTCAGGTAGAATTAAATCTTTCATCGGGACTCATTCCAAAAACACACGTTAAAAACATGCATGTTTGGTTCATTTCAGACAACAAATTGTCCATCGGTCTGAATGGTTGCTTGACTTCAGGTGCCCTGACATTGACTGCTGACCGAACCCAAGTGTACAATGCCACTTGCTGCAAAGTCAGCTATGATGGGCTCCAGCTCATCCTCAATAGCAGAAGTGCTCGAAAATGGGTGGATGGAGTCAATGAGGGCATTGATAGAGCACCACCGCTTACCAGCTGTTGGGAGATGGTTCTGTCTTAGGGAGAGACCCGTCCGGTGTGGGACGTTTACTCTCAGCAGCTTCCTTACGGTCACCTGTCAGAATAACAACAATCACTGTAAATAGAAGGATTACAAGTATGCATACATCCACACAAACACACACACACACACACACACACACACACAGAAACATTCACCCATTCTTCTGGATCACATGCACAGCTGTGCGTATGTACAGAATCACACACACTGAAACACACAAAAGTAGGTCACACTCAATTGCACAAGCTCCACCTCCATAACAATCCCACTAGCAGATGCCTGCGCGTGCACACACACACACACACAAATTCACACACACACGGACTTTATGGTGTCAAACCGTTCAGACTGGGGAAGCAGTTCAAAGAGAACAGTCTCCGCTCTCTCTCCCTAACACATGCACACATGCTCGCTCTCACACACACACACACACACACACATTCACACAAACACACACACATGCGAGCGCACCCAATCACACATTAAGAAAAGGGCATGCACACACACCTCTGCAGAGTGTCTGCTCAGGGTTGTTCTCCTCATCAGCGGACGTAACAAAGACTTTCACAGGTGTCCCTTTGCGTTTTCTTCCACAGCCACGTCTGGAGAACACAAACACATCATTACCATTTAGTCAATAAGCCTGCTGACCAAACTTCACGTCAATCAGATCAGAGATTGATCAATAACCTGTCAACTGCCTCGGAGATTGATACAATTGTTGTTTAACTGTCTCATATAAGCAAACAAATACAGCAAAAATCAGTAATAAAGACACACTAAATAGACCAGAACTATTCTGACGGGTGCATGGTGTTCGCCTTCCCCATCGTTTCTTTAAGAGCCTAACGCTAAGATTGTTGTATTTCCACCACACACTGCAGCTGAGCTAAACAAAACACTTAGGACAGCTGTCTGAGAGATGCAAGTAACCTTCATTATATAAGAACCTAAAAGAATTTATTGGTATCACACTGACTGAAATAAGTCAAGCACTGGGTGTAAAATTGTGAGACCCATCTATGAGGTCAGACGTCAAGCGAGGATGTTTAGCTTTTATGTCACCCAACATTTCATTTCATGATTTTGAAGCCTTTTTAAGAGTAGGCCATAAGAAGATGGTGCGTTGGATTTAGAAGCATCCATTATTGTCCAGATAATTGCATGTTGCAGACATACCAGTAACAGAAAAGTAGGGACATGCAGAAAATGTAAACGGGCAAGCCTTTAATAAAAGAAAATGGGAGCACAGGAGAAAACCAAGTGCACAGACAGAAGAGAAAGAAAGCATCAGTCAACACAGATATCAACCAGACCCGCAGTCTTCGTATTGATCCAATCCACTCCCATCTGGACTCTTGATACCCTATGTGTGTGTGTGTGCGCGCGCGTGTGTGTGTGTGTGTGTGTGTGTGTGTGTGTGTGTGTGCATAACGAGCACGCATGCAACTACTGACGAATTCAATCTGGTCGTATGTACTGTATCTACTGCCCCCTTTGGCAGTGTGAGGTCCACCACGTCAGATTTTCTTTTGAATGAACCATTTCAAAAGAGATATGCAAATCCATGTCAAGCAAAACATGTGGAAGGATCTGCATCATCTCAAAAGCATAACAAACCCCGCCCCCTCCCTTTCAAGTGGGCTGTGGTGATGTCATCCCAAAGTGTGTGTGTTTGTGTGTGTATGTGTGTGTGTGTTCTGTTTTGGGCCATTCATTTACATGCAAAGTGTTTTTTGAACCTGAAACGTTTGAAAACATTTGCGGTTTCTGAATTACACTCACAAACAACTGAATGCTAGTCAGTGGCGAAACTGTTGGGAATTGGGCAGTTCACTGAGCATTGTCCAAGTGCCCTGAAGCAAGGCTCGGAAACTCCAACCTACCCTTGGGTGTGATCTCATGCTGCTCTGCCATCACTCTGACAGTAAACTGAATTTCCTTGACTAAGAGAATCAATTAATGTATTCACAATGGCGTGAGAGAGTAAACCCAGTTGCTTTTTATCGTGATCAGTCATCCACTACACTTATCTTGTTTGGAGCGATGGTGGAGGTGGAGCCTATCATCTCTGACAATGCAAAGATGCTGGGTACACTGGTTCTCAAACTGACCTGTAACTTGAGGGTCTGCAAAGTCATTTACAAGAAATTGTCATGTCGTGCCATTTGTACAAAGGGCATAAGCACTTTGGAGGACTGCTGCACCAATAAAACAAACAGCAAAGCAATGACTCCTTCCCTGCTTTAGCTTTGGGCCAATGAAAAGCCCAGATATGATTGTGACATCATATAAAGCTGACATCTCTGCATGTGTGCAGCATTTGGCGCTCAAATCTTTTCTTATGTAATTTTAAAGGTGAGGGAAGGTAAAATACTTGCGACTTGGATGCACATACCTCTGGTCAAAAGTTGGGTCTGACCAATATGAGTATTTTTTCTTTTTTTTTGGGGGGGGGGGTTGATGCTGGTTCTGATATTTTTTGGTAGAGTAAAATTCCGATACTAGATTAATCGGCCTGTTAAACAAAAGAGCGAGAGAGAAAGATAGAGAATAAATCGTTTTTTGGGTCAATTCTTTTTGTTATGCGCTGGTGTTGAGGCTGTTTGAATGTCATTGTCTTTGTAATTCGTTGTGTGTAAAAAAAAAACATTTAAAAAAAATCTCCCAATTTTTGCTGACTGAAAAAAATGCTAATATCAGCCAATTTAATCAGCCAGACGATTAATCGGTCGGGCCTGAGTTGAAAATTTCCCACATATCGTAAGCTTTGAACACATAATAATGTGCAT
>NW_017805497.1:853983-856483 GCF_001891065.2 Hippocampus comes | reverse complement strand
TTACGATAGTCGCACTGTTCAATCTGCCAAAACCCAGCTAGTGACATTTTTTTATAAAACTACCACTCAAAAGAGTACTTTACTCAAGCAAACAAAGAAGTCGTATATTGCATACGAGGGTCCTCGTCATCCCCATGACGGAATGGACGCGCCCACAAAGCAGCTGAAGGGGAGGGGAGAGCACACAGCATCTTCGTCGAGTGATTCGCCAGTATAATTTTCAATGAATCGTCACAATAAAATGATGCAAACAGATAAACAGTACAGCTACAAGGGTAAAAGCAAAGAGCAACACGTATTTCCTTGTTTTTTGTCTAGATTATAACATAGAACGTTTGTTTCATCAACATGTGATTTGGGTCTAAACAGTCATTAATGCTTGAAATACTTCTTCAATGTTTCTTCAAATCCATTTACACTCCAGTTTGGATCAATTCAAATTATTGGGGTTGAACATGAAGTTAAAATATCGCTGTTCTAGGCACATAATAATATTGTATTATATTTGGTTATGTTCATGTGGACGTGCTACACAGTATTCTTTGTAAGTTATGATTTTTGTCGTTGTTGTCATTATAAGTCACTGATGGTCTAGTGCAGTGGTTCTTAACCTTGTTTGAGGTACCGAACCCAACCAATTCATATGCACATTCACCGAGCCCTTCAGTCGTGAAAAATAAAAATATGATCTTTTTACAAATTCAAGACATTCAAGAAACACATTTATTAAAAACAAATACAAGTAAATAAAATTACATGGCATAAGTATAGGTTTTTTAAATTGTGTGACGTACTATCACGGCAGTCACATGGTGACTACTGAGCAAACTACATTTCCCGCAGCACTGATTGGACAAGCAATGTGATCATCTGCAGCTAGCGATGGCCAAGCAGGTAGTGGGGGTCAGTTCCCATTTAGTGATGGTGTGAATGTGAGAGTAAATGGATCTCTGTCACAACACTGTGTACAGTATATGTAAGGAAGTTTGGCAATGAAAATAATCAATTCATCAATTCCATTCAACTGTTTCTAAACTAGTGGAAAGGGTTACAATAAAGAGCGGGCCTCTGTCCACTTCAAAAAGTACTGGAACAGTGGGATCAATTCACTTTTTCTATAGACTGAAAACATTTGGGTTTGATATCAGATGGTGAATATTCAAGATCAATATGAGACAAGATATCAACAGTTCAGTTTGTAGGCCTCGGTGGGCGAAACTACGAAAGCAAACAACAAACCCCAACCTTGCTGGGAATTACTGTCAGAAGTGGAATATGCACCAGCAATAACCTTTCGAACTGTAAAATTGTACAAATATTTTGCCACTATACTTGAGTAAAAATTGGATGCACCTGTACTTTACTTCATTATTTCTTGGCAAGTCAAGTACAACTTTATTGTCAAATGTTCTGTATGTGCAACATACAGCACAGATGAAATTTCCTCCCTCTTAAACAGACAACATACAACAAGAGGAGCAGCTGCGGGTGCCTGCGCCGTCATCAAAAGAACACTTAACATAAAATGACAAAATAATACAACAAAACACATAAAACAGACAGTCGTGCCATCTTAACCACTTTTCCTCCATTCACTTTGTTGTTTGAAGTAGTAATCGATGAAAGAGGAGCAAATCAAAGTGTCCTTTTCACCAGTGGATCAAAGACGTCATGCTGAAATGTGCACACGTCTGCTACAAGCTAAGCTTGAAAGCAACAAGAAGCTGTAGCATCCATTAACGAAAAAGAGATTGTCTCTCTTCTCCTGTCCCATGTAAATCCGCTTCAATTCCAAGTCGCGACTCCCAGTTCCACATACGCATCGGCGCTCTGCGCTGACGCTCCTTTCTTCTGATCGTCGACTCCTCAAGCCATGCATCCATCCAGCCGCAGACTGTCCATCAGCACCGACCTTTTCGCTGAAACAAAGCGTTGCTGTGAAAATGCCTATTTCAGGCGCAAGACACAAGCACCCCAGAGCTGTCCAGCAACGACAGTCAAATGGCGCCGACATTCCTCATTGTACCTTTCACTTTAACTCCATTCCAATTCCGAAATAAAACATTATTTTACTACAGTACATTCGCCCAAACCATTTTATACTCATTACTATAAAATACAATCAGAGGAAATTGTTAGTTGCCATCAAGCCTGAACCTTGAAGCACAAAGCGAATGAATAGTCCTGCCTGTACTGATGTAGTACTGTATAGGGATACCAGTGGGGGGTCATGAAAATGAGATGCAGGTAATCAGGAAGTCACACCGGTGGTGTGTGTGTGTGTGTGTGTGTGTGTGTGTGTGTGTGTGTGTGTGTGTGTGTGTGTGTGTGTGTGTGTGTGTGTCTGCCACTCCTTCCGGCTTGAGGCCAACAGAAGGCAGTGTCACATGACAGCTAGGTTAACGTCGCGGATAGCCAATACAGAGTGATGTTTAGTAGTTAAAGATTTAAACTATTAAACATCACTGAAGCGAGATGAATTACTTAAAATACAATTTCA
>NW_017805497.1:828983-848983 GCF_001891065.2 Hippocampus comes | reverse complement strand
AGGGGGATTAATGTGAACCGTTTTTGTCACAACGTGTCATTTGAATGGCCATTTGTGCTGCTCTTTTTGGTGTGCCCGCCTTGCACAAGACAGACAGATGGAAAGACTGTTCAAGACGTCTCAACTCCTCTCAGCTCACCAATACACTATTTGTAGTTTTTTTTTGTAGAGGATAAAAAAATATATGACTATTAGTACTGTTTTGTTCTTTTCAACATGTGTTGCTGTTTGTGTTCAATCCGTTGCTTCAAGGATTATAGATGCTAATTAGAATTAGCATTAAGATGCGAACTGAAAGGCGAAGCTACGTGATTGTTGGAAATACATGAAGTGTAATTGTCTTTGATTTTTGGTTGACAGTAAACTTCAGCTGGAAGCCTCTGTTTAATGAACCGCTCACTCTTTATTATACTGCTGTTTATTGTGAAGTTTGGTGCGTTGATTTCAATGCAAAAATGCAGTGGTTGCGCTCGCAAGTCAAAGCAAAACGAACGACGGCTCCAATCTTGTAAAACTCAGATCTCAAGGCACCACTATTATTTTTGTTTGTTCATCATCATCGTAATTATCTGTGAGTTAGCAAGTTACTTCTTGGTTCATGGATGGTGCAGAGTCATGGGTGATGCTTGCGATGATGCTTACATGTATTGACATTTGTTTTGTATTTTTCATGTAATTCCGCTCACAGTATTTCAAATTGAATGCTGTGGAAAAACCTCCTTAAAACAGCAATGCTCGTAGTAGACTTTTTCACAGCACTGGAATGACAACAATAGTAAAAATACATTTGATTTACATCACACTTTTTTGGAAGACAAATGCTATAAAGTGTGATCATGAAAAAAAAAATCTCATGAGTATAACTGACTGCTGTGTTGTCGGTGTACAAAACGAAGTACAGTAAATACCATGTTGGCCTGACAGTAGTTACTTCTATGCCACCGTGAGTCATAATGCAAAAAGCATTGTGGTTGAATTATATACATGTTTGGGATGGACGTTTGGATGAGCAGTATTTCCTTGATGATGGGGAATGAATAAAGAGTCAATTGTTTTTTTTTTAGAAATACATTTGTTTGACTGGATGGGGTAATACAATGATCAATGAATTGGTGATCACACCCATCCCTAATTCACATATTTTTCAAAAACAGTGAATAGCTGATACTAGGTCATTAACCTGAATAGATTGATATTAAATCACACTTTGTTGTCGCTAGAGTTTTATCAATAGATTGCAGGGCTGGAATTTTCTTTTCTTGGACCAGTACAACTTCAAAAATGAAGGGTGATGACACGGTTCCGTATTCATAAGAAATGTCCTTTTCCAGGCACCCATTGTAGAAAAAAAGAGGTTCTTCAAACGTGTAATTATGTAACATATGGTCTTTATGATGTGACATTCTCTTTATGCTTACATGCATCTGTCTTAAATGTACACTCACATGCTCATTTCGTCGAATAAGACACATCACGACGACCTGTGCCATGACAAAGATAACAATGCTTGGTTTCAACTCAAGTAGTCATCAAAAAAAATTGTTAATGTCGGTTGTATGTTGTGGATTTTTTTTTTTTTAATGGGGAGTGCTGGGGGGTGTCAAATATTGGAGACATTTCACAGTATATGTACATTTCTCAATAGAAACATCAAAATACAATATTCCAACTGAAAGCAATGTCATCTTTGTGAAGGCCTTTTTTTGGACACAGGATTAGCGAGTGTAATTCTTTCCGCACAATAAGAAAAGGTCATCGGGCAGTGCACTAAACTACATTCAAAGAGTAAACACACAACAGTAACTGCGCACCAAGAAATCAATCGGCAAATATTCATCAGGCACAACATTTTCTTAATACAGCGAAGTCAGCAGAGCGGACAAAGTTACAATAAGAGGAAAGTAGAACAACACGGCCGTGTCGGTACATGGGCTCTGAGGCTTGCAGACCTGTCTGACTGCTGGACAGCTTCAAAGAAATCCAAAGTCACAACTTCAATGGCCCCAAACGCGGTGGTATTAGTCACCTCCAAGAAAAAAACAATACAAACTTTTGGGTCTGTGTAGTTCAAAGGATGTCAATCTTTACCTCTTTGGTTGTTTCCTATTATGTGAAAATGAGATGTAAAAATATGAATCTGGCCGTAATAACATTTACATATTGCCACCTCTCAACTATATATATGAGTACCCTTCTATCAAGACCAAACATGTATTGCTAGTAAGGCTGCCAAAATTATTATACAGTGCATTTGGTAGCAAAGTTGGCCCCGAGGCATAAATGAACTTATTGGGCAGGAGGGAAAATTTATCTGCATATGAATCTGCACATTTTTTTACACAATATTCAACATTATATTTGCTTTTTAAATGATTTGTGTGACCCAATTTCAGGTTTGGCTTTTCAATCACAGCATTAGTTGTAAGTATGTGCTTTGTTGTTCGTTATATTCAAAACTTTTTGTACAGTTAGTCATTTTTATGTAGCTTCGTGCTTTCATTTGTTGTACTTTATTGTTGTTCTTGCACTTCAAATTATTTTTGCTCGTCGCTGTTGCAGTTTTTCTCAAAAGAAGAATAAGAATCAGATGATATGCTGAAAGTAAATACAATTCACCGGTCTATTTTTGTGACTTTCGTCAGACTCAATTGGTGAGTCCCAAAAGATACATGGACACCCTCTAGTGGTACGAGACGGTAGAAAATCACAAATTGTTCATGTGACAGTGGTTTAAACTTTTTTTGTTTGTTTTATCACATTACATTACACTTGCTAAGTACAGTTCAATTGTATTTTGTGGGGTACAATACATTTGCATTTAATTTACTGTTTGAACGTTTTATATTGAAAAATGGATCCAAATAGTATTTAACTCACGTGTAACACATTTTAATTGAATTATCAGTACATGCTTATATTTTTATATACAAGCGCAGTATTCATGTTCAAACTGTGCATAATGTTGCAGTGGGTTAAAATATGACCAAATACATTTTTTAGGCATAAAACCTCTGCTTTGTTTGTGATGAACACTTGGGCCTACTATGCTACCATACTTAAATGTTGGTCAGGATGGATATTTTTGCAAGGTGGTACAGGGTGTAAAAAGTTTGAGAACCACTGCCGTAAATGATACTCATATCCCACAGTGCTTTACCACATGGAATGTAAATCAACCGGAGTCCATTCGTTGAGTATTTTTATCTTTTTAGTTTTCAATTATTTATTATATTCAAATACAAATATGACGAGTCAATAATTTGCGGGATTGGCAGAAATAGAGGGGCCCCAAATTCAAACTTAGCTTCAGGCCCCATGGATGGGTGGGCTGTCTTTGATACCAATCAAACTACTACTAACCGAGCATGAGTTCAAGGAAGCGCAGATAATTTAATGGTACGCCATCAAGTAAACACCAGGGTGTGAATGCCGTGACAAAGATTCCCCCAGTGCTCCTTTTTATGGAGTCCCAAAATGCTAATGTCTGTGGAATGATTTGTAGCCAATGTTCAACACCAGTTGCAATACAGCCCGGTCATAACTGACTGTATTTTTTCTTAAAATGTGTCCCTTGACACAGAAAGCAAGCAAGCTCGAAAGAAAGAATGGATCAAGATCTCGGTATCTTCTCACTAGTTTTTCAACTTGACACCGTATTATAAATGAATGTTTCCGGTTCAGTTCGGTTCAGTTCAGGTACGCCAAGACAAAATTCCGCTTGTTCACTCGTGACCAGGCTTGCATTTTACACCGCAGTGTAAAATATGCGCAAGTGATGTGCATATTGTGCTCAAGGACCACACTTTTTTTCTTTAAGGGAGATGGGCTAGGTCAACTTAACTCTCTTAAAATGAGGTTAAAAAAAACGAAGATAAATATGTATGTAAAAAAACATATTGAAATGGTAAAATAATGAATTCTCCTTTTAATTCAAATTCATCAACTAGTTATTTAACACACTGTATATTTTGTATGTCATCCAAATATCTACTTTCTATACCACCTATCCTGATTAGGGATGCAGGTATTTTTATGATTTTTTATATATATAATGAACCAATTAATTAGATTAATGAATACAAAATAACTTAAATAATGAATAAATACATTTCAACAAACCCATTTTAGAGGGGGAAAAAACAGATGACAACTATTACAGGACTCTTGAAAATGGAAATGTTGGATGGGCTGGAATAAAGAACGGAGCGAGCTGTATGTGGTACCCCCAGTGTAGATGTTAGCCCCCCGTAGATAGCGTGACATCACAGCAGCGAGTGTGTGTCATCCGCCTATGGATTAAATAAGATAAAACACAACACTGTAGAGTGTGGTGTACCTGTAAAGAAAATCCATCCATTTTCTATCATCCTATCTGACTTTGGGCAAGATCGGGCATGCCCAAGTTTTATCCAGCTTGTTATATGTCTCCCTCCTCCAACACATCTGATTCAAATGATCAGCTCATCAGCAAGCCCGAATCAGATGTGTCAGAAGGGGGCGATATTCAAAACAGGCTGGATAGGCGCTCTTGAGGACCGGACTTGGGGAGTCCTGGGGTAGAGCGTACAACCTGAACCCTTCGCCAGCCAATCACTAGACACATACAGAAAAATAAACATTCACACACACCTTTACACCTGTGGACAATTTCGAGTCTTCACAGAACCTCACATGCATGTTTGTGGAAAGTGTGGGGACGTTAGAGTGGTAAAGAACACACAGGTCGATCATGCAAACTGCACACAGGAATACCTGAGCTGAGATTCGAACACCCAACCTCAGAACTGTGAGGCAGACGTGCTGACCACTCCATTGTAAACCACACAACTTTATTTGATTTAAGTATTTTGGAATTTTCTTAAAAAAAAAAAAAATGCAATGAAATTTTATACTGAAATGAACAGAACCACACCGTTTGTCTTAATGACACAGACGCTCGTGTCCACATAGCTCTCCATCATTTACCTGTCTGTAAACACTCCTCTCTCGCTACGATGCAAGCTCATCTGCGAGTGCTTCTGGTACTCCGATGGCGAGTGGTCCTGACTCGCTCTTTAGGGAGCGCTTGCAAGATGGTGACTGCCGTCTTGGCCCAGTAGTCCACTTCTGTGAAGACGCGGAACACCCACAGCTTCAGCTCAAAAAGGGTCAGGCTGTCCGGCTAGAGATGAGAAGGCACCACATCAGCACCTCACTATCCAACTCTTAAAAGTGATGGGAAGTATTTCAAGTACTTCAAATAGATTTTACTTTTTAAAACAAATATACTTTCTACGTCTTACTTGGTCAAAATAGGCTTGCTACTTTTTCAACCTCTGCGGATGATGACATAGCATTAAAACAATAAATTCTTCTGGTATTAGAAAAATAGTCTGAAAGAAACACATAGAGGAAAGGTGCATTTTGCCAATGTAATTTATTATTGTTGTTTTGTTTTGCTCATGCTCAGAAGTGATCTTGCAGCAAAACTCTGTCCAGTGATTATTTGGGGGGGGATTGAGCACGTAATAACAAAGGGAAACTGTTTTGTGTGGAGAGAAGTTCCTTTTCTCATTGTGCCATGTAATCAAAATGGGTATTGTTGTAATAGACAGTAACAATGGATACACAGTTTTTACTTTTGCCCATTTCAGGATCTGTACTTTTTAGTTCAACAATGAGGAAGCTACTTCTGTTTTTACTAAACATTTTTTACACAAGTATCTATACTTGTACTTATGTACACTGAAAGAAATTGGTATGGTAGTTACATGGGAAAAAAAAAAACCTACTCAGATTTTTTTTCACTCATAAATTCAAAGTAAATTTTATAAGGAGAGTTCTTAAGTAATTTTAATTGAATGTTATTATTATTATTTATGAGTTTTTTTCAATTAAATGTCACTCAAAACTTTTTTCAGTGTACAGCATGAGTACCTTTGTCACCTCTGACCCTTGATCCCGTGTCAGCGTTACCATCGGGGCCTACCTCCACGCTGTCATTCAAACTCGGCGTCATCACCGCCGGGCCGTCTACAGCTTTGACAAGTTCTCCAGTCATGTTTATGAGAAACGAGAGCCTCTCCTTCACCATTTTCCTCAGGGTCTCGTACTCCCCCGTCCCACTGCCCATCTCCTCATCCTCTTTGGCGATGGCTCTCTCCATCAGGCCTCGGCACTGGAGCAGGGCCGCGTGCAAGCGCCATAGCTTGTCCGGGGTGTCCAACTGGGAGGATGGAGGAGGTACGGACACCAAACGACTGTCCCCTGCTATGACATCAGCAGTGAAGGTCTCCCGCTTGCTCTTTATAGGAAACAATTGCATACAAACAAAGTGAAAATCAAAACAGACAAAATGATAGGGATGATGAATGCTTTATATTCAGTTCTAACGGTACTCTATACACTCTATAAATTTGAATGGCCATTTCCGTTTGGCGGGCGACCAGTCCAGTGTTTACCTCGCCTCGCCTTCATCTAAGGGGGACGGACATTTTGCCAATTGCTGTCAAGGAAAATGACATCGTAGTGCCAAAGGGTTGAGCTAACGACCGTCACAGCTCATCTGTTTTCTGGGTTTGGTTGTGGCGTTCGCATGCCTGAGAAGAGTGAAATATAGTGAAGTCCTATTTATAGAAAGTTTCATAGAATGCAAGGCGTGCGACAAGCATAGTTTGTATTTTTTGCTCCCATTTTTAAAAATCACGAAACATTTACAGGCCTAAATTTTAAGGCCACTGTATCACCTTCAATTTAAGTTGCACCATCATTTATAAAGATGTCAGGATTGCTGGTACAACCTACAAAGTTTAATTAAGGTTGAATCTACTGTCATCTTGGTTGTCTTTACTTATATTTTATGCATATTTTGTACCTTAGAAGAATTTGGGCTGTAAGCTAATGATGATGCGATATGTGGCGATTTACTATGCATGTGATCCGATTAATTGAGTAATCGCGACTACTAACGGTGACTAGTCGAATAGCAAAATAATCACGTGTGGCAGCATAGTTGAGAAATGTTACGGCATAGACTGGGTTAGTGCTAAACATTTAGCTGTATTATTCAAGTGGCATGCATAACACTTGCCAGGGAATGCAGAATATTAAATCTGAATTTGAAATATGTGAGTGTGTGTGCGTGCCCGTGCAGGTTAGTGAAAAACTAAGGCACATTTGGACTTGTTTACAAATTCATGTATTGTCACCGCCATAGGAAAATAATGTTGTAATAAACCAACAAGGACCCTTTGTATTGCACTGGATCTGGGTTTGCTATGAAACAGTCTCCATCATTGCACTTAAATCAGGGGTGCCCAAAATTGGTTCTCAAGGGTCACTGTCCTGCCTGTTTTCCATCTGTCCCTGCTGCAACACAGCTGATTCAAATGATGAGGATAGTTCTCATGCTTCTTCAGAGCTTGCAGATGCCTGACTTCAGTCATCTGTCTATTTAAGCTAGTTCTGTGATTGCTTTTAAAAATGTATCCGTATCAAAGATAAGAGCAGAAAACAAATGAATGAGGGTCAGATCATATCTGAAGAAGAGCAAACAAGGTTTTGCGCCAAACTGCTCCCTTAGTTACAAGTCAGCTGCGTGAGTAGAGATGATGAGGTAATGAACTGGCGAGAAACCAAAGAGGAGATAATTAAGAAGGAAAAGAATGTGGGGATGGTAGATGAAGGCTTCACGCCCAGGCATTGGTGAACGTTTGCGGGGAGTGGGTGGGGGTCACCAACCCACATCTCTGAATGCTTCATATCCGGTTTAGCCCCCCGCCCCCCAAAAAAAGAAAAAAAAACCCAACTTAACCCTCTTATCTCTACATAACACGCGTCCTTTTCATGGTTCCTTCCATTTCCTTACACTTCAAGTATGGCAGTTTAGGTTCACCCAAATTTTTAAAATGGAGACCGGTTGCATAAGAGGGCGCCAGTATACCTCTCAAATACTTCTGAACATGCCTTTTAGCAAGCCGCCCCTAATGTTCTGTTTATACTAATTACTGTCTCTTCGCAGGTACATCTCAAAATATGTGAATATCATGAACAACAAATGTACTGACTTAAATACTGAAATACTGTACATTATAAAGTCTGTAATCGTATTTGGGTAACCCCAACTGACTCTCACCCAAATACATTTGTGTACAGCAGTCACCTACATTATGTGTATGTGCCCTGTGACCAAAGGGCCACAGATTCGATTCCCTATGACTCGCATAGGAATATGCCCTTATCATAGGCCCTTAACAATGGTTTGTTCGTGTGAAAAAAAAATGGGCAATGCCTGTAAATTAAAGTACTCTAAATAAATAGTCAATGCCTCCCATATTTTGTGAAACCTTATAACATTAATAATTAAGTTCACATGGATTGTGGTGTCATATAATGGGAAAATTATCGTTATTTAAATGATCTTGACCTAACTGTTGCCATCCTGTAATTTCCTATACGGCCTGTCCTCATCAGGGTCACGGGTGACCTCGAGCCTATCTCAACTGACTTTGGTAGAGACAGGGAAATCACAGACTGGTTGCCAGTCAATCACGGATCCGGACATGCAAACATTTTTTAAATGCGTAAGGAAGCCCAAAGAAAACTCACACGAACATAGGGGGAGCATGCAAACTTCATACCGGAAGGCCAGAGTGAGGATCTGAACCCAAATCTTAGAACTTTGAGGTAGACACACCGACCACTCACCACTGTGCTAGCTTTGTTTGGTAAAATAGTAAGGATTCATTGATTTTACCAGCATTTAGACTGCTGAGGCAACACCAGAGCAACCCCAAGGCATGGGTCAACCAAGCATCTGCTTAGGATATGACCACACGTGCAAATAACAGTCAACAGATCCAGGAATCCTTATTCATTCATTCATTATTTGGGGGGCGGGGGTGGTAGTATTGAGCAAAAACTCAAGATTCAAGGCTTTTGTATAATTATTTTGAAATCTCTAATTGATTTTATTATGGTTAGCCAATTGACACTAAATGACAGTAAATTTTGTCTAGGCCTAAATGATGTTCAGTGTCCCATTCCGGGCTTTATGATTTGAAATATTTTGTCAATCAAGTCTCTTTGGCTCTTGTATTTTTATTTGTTTTAGTCATTGTAGTCCCTCAACAATGAGTGCCAGTAATATGTATTACTGTCAGAAATGCAGGGCTCCAAACTCAAATTTGTCTCATGGAGACGTGGGCTGGCTCTGGGCAACAGACACAAGCAGGTTAAATGTCACAAACAAACACTCATAGAAATGTGTTAATTTTCCATTTAACTGTTAATCTCTCTCGGTCTCTCTTTCTCACACACCACACACATACACCGTGTAGATTTGTGGCAAACGTGAGGTCTCTCTCCCACTCACATAAAGTTCCAGTAAATTGGAGATCTCCAGAAGCAAAAGTTCGGCTACAGCAGCCGCTCGGGCCGCCGTCGTCCTGCCTTGATCGGGCGCCCCGGTCGCACCACTCCGCCGGTCTGCCATCTGACCTCCCGAAAGCTGCAGTAGAAGCAAGGGCTCGATCCTACTTCCAGGAAAGGCTGAATGACGCCCGGATCACCCCGGCAACGAATTCATCGTCATTCCTAAATTAACTTCAGCCTTTGCGAAACTTCAAAAAGCCCCTTGTATGTTTTGGGGGCAGTAACACGTTTCCGACTCCGTCACTTCGCGTTCTGCAGCAGGATTTACGGCCGACTCTCCGCCCATTCCCCCAGGAACCTGATGCCAGCACCGAGGAATTTGGAACGATCAGCGGGGGCGGAGAGCGGAGCTGGACGGGAAGACGCAGCTCACTCCACAAAGCTGTTATTTATAAACTTTTTGCTGACTGACGAAGACTGTTCAAACGGTCCAAATAAAAGTCTGGTGTTGCCGGTAGAAGCGTCTTTACTTGTTAAGCGTGTTTATTGGTTATATTCGATATAACAAAACACAGGTAGAAATTGTGGTAGCCGAAAACAATAATGCTCGTTAACATATACCGCAGAATATCAATTAACGTGTTTGTGCAAGTGGGTGCCCCAAAAAATAAATACAGAAAAAGTCTATTTCAATAATTTCCTTTCAAAAAGTGAAACTTGATGTTTTATTTGTTTCCCATACACAGTTAAACATTTCACGCCTTCATTTATTTGGTTCCCAGAGGTCCAGTTACCTCAATTTAGGTGCGTTACAATGACCTGGACGGCAGAGAATTAGGTGATTCTAAAGGTCTAAAAATGTAATACAGTATAACAAAAACGTTAGCACATCCGTCTCACATTGTTCTGTGGTCATGTGTTAAATTCCGGACCTTCCCGTGTGGAATTTGCATGTTCTCCTCATGCCTACGTACCCACATTTCAAAGACACGCTTGGTAGGTTTTCTTGCATATATTTACATTAGTTATGACTTCATTACTGCCTCAGTAAAGTGCGCTACGTTCCGATTGACGTATAAATCCGAGCAGTCAGTCACCACATTCGAAGGAAAATTCCGTCGTAAACCGAGGACCCCCAGTGCAGTAGTTTTTCTGTGGTGTTGCGACATGAAAAAATACCAGCCAAGCACTGTAGAGGTCAGCCAAGGCACCTGCATTGTAAACAGCGGTAGAACAAGAATTAGCAGCTAACATTGTAGCATGTCCGATTGAATGAGGAAATGGCGACGATCACATATGTATATACCTTATCGATTTGATATTTACCGCTTGGTTCTGTAATAATAAATGTATCGAAGTAGATGTTAGTAGCTGGCGCTCTTTCTAACATATAGCTCGTTGGTTTTGACATGAACGCTCTTGTTGGGTACAGCGGCTCATCTGAGTCCGACGGTGATGGAGACTCCGAGAATGTAAACAGTGATCGTGGAGGGTAAGGTAACCCATTACCAATGTTTGGATGGTATAATTTATATGTTTTGGCAGTTGGCTAGCCGATGATTGCTTTCAAATGACAAACGTTCTAATTACGTCTGATTGTGGATCACTTCATTTATTGTGGCTTTTCTTCTCTGCACCCTTTTTCGACCAAATTAATAGCATGAGAACGGATGTCGTTGATGGGGCTCCACCGGACAAGAAGACCCGGAACTTCTTGCTGGAGACTGATTCTGCCACCAGTGAGTCTGATGAATCTGACCACGGACACCTGGAATCTTACAAGTCAGTACATCCAAGTAAAAAACAGTCCAGTCTGACGTCTTCCTCCGCCACAACCAGCCCTCACAAACTGCCCCCTCCTAGTCTGCATGGCTGCTCAGAAAGCAGCGTGTTCGCCAACCCATTCAAAGCTCAGGCTGAGCAAAAACTCAGTGCCTTGCAGAAACATGTCCCCCTCACAATGCATGCCAAACCCTCTCAGATTGGAGGCAAGAGGATTTGCGTCTCCTACAGGAAAAGTGGAAGATGTAGATTTGGGATCAAGTGCAAGTTTGCACACGACAGTGATCTCCAGACTACAGTTACTCCCAATGACTCTAATGCAAGTTTGAGTGACGAGGGGGAAGTTGGGTCACGCACGGGCACCTCCCGGAAGCCCCCGAAAGAGGTCGAGAAAGATGAGTCAGAAGGCCAGCTGATGAAGAAGCGCAGGGTTGGTGTGAGCGACACACTGATCCCTCCTAAGAAAGCCATGAAGCAGTTCAACATGCTGAGAAGCAAAGAACGCCACAATATGTACTGATGTAAACATTAGGTGGGACACTGTAAAGATGGCTGATAAAAAGTGACTTTCTATCTACCCATAAATCTCATCTGGACTACCAATAAACAATAAGTTTGTTGTTAAGACATTTATTTACATCCTATAAATGAAGAGTTGGCATATATGCTCCAAGAGCAAACAAACAAACAAAGCTTGCAGCACATTTTGCTGAAAGCCCAAACTGCAAACAATTATCTGTACAGGTCATCATTAAGCTGAAAGCCACGAACAAGGAACGACGGGTTCAGTTACTGAGTACAAGAACAACCTCTTTTCATATTATATAAATAGACAATCTGTTTTTAATCCCGACAGTAGACTTTGTTATTGACAAAACAAGATGTTTATCCACTAACAATTCAGCTGTTAACTGAAAACGCAAATACAACATGTTAGTGGCAGTCCTAATGTCAATAGCCATCATATATATAATATATATATATACTTAATAAACACATGGCTTAATTAACACTTATTCTAACCTGTCCGGTTGCTATGGATTTCTACAGTATATTTTGGGTGTGATTTCAATTTTCAAGCTCGTATATGAGGGGACGCATACTGGACATTACATGTTGTGACGTCAATTACTTAGAATTATGCCCTCATAGTGCCTATTAGTCGGAAAAGCGTTACAACAATCAATCAGCAGACTCCCTTAAAAAGCTAATGACGTTTACAGGAATACTATGTACAAAGTTACGCACACACATATGATTCCCTGATAAGCTATTCTAAAATAAGCTACCAAATATGAATGAGTGATCCTACATGAACCTTTGAACTTTGCATTACAGTATTGTTGTAGGTGACATCATGTGGCTTCTTTAGGGTGTGTGCACCCTTCTCATTTCAAATGATGATCCGCTGTACGTCCGCCGCAGTGTTGTTGGACAGGACGTCCCCTTGGTCCATTTGCTCCCAGGCAACCCCGCTCGCTCCCACTCGTTCCGTTGGATGGAAGGAATTTGCTGGTGGAGAGGAGGCTGCCAGCACGGGATTGTTCCTGTTGGAGGCCTCCTGTGGCTGGGATGGAGACAATAGCGGGGGGCCAGAGGTGGTTGTCTGCAGGGTGGTAAGCTGCTGAGAGGTGGCGAGGAGTGGGATTTGTTGCATGGGAGTCTGCGACTGGCTGACTGGCTGGAAGGTCATTTGTACGATTTGCCCGTGGCTCTGTTGCTGGGAGGAGTAAGGATGAAGAGACTGTAGCTGGGATTGGGGTTGGGACTGAGCCACCACCGACGGGGAGTGCAGGGCAAGTTGCGGGGACTGTTGAACAAACTGGACGGGCATCTGGAGCTGAAGTTGCGTCTGCTGCTGCTGGTGGTGGTCGGCAGGCGATGGGGGGTCGATAGGGGAAAGGGCAATTGTTACTGGCACCTGCATGGTGTGGAGTGGTTGCTCTTGTCCCAGGAGAACCACCTGGTGACTGACTTGCGGGGCCACATGACCTCCCTGTGCAACCTGAGCCACTTGAGACCCGACATGTCCTTCCTGGCCCAGCGGCTGAACCTGCCCCTCCTGGCCGCCTCGGACTATTTCCAGGCTACCACCTCCCACCTCTCCTTGCACGGGGGTGACCGGCAGCTCCAGCATGGACGCGGGGGTCGTGATGAGGGCACCGGCGTTGGCTGCGAGTGCCTCGGCTATCAGTACCTCTGGGTGACTCTTGGCTTTATGGGCCACCACACAGTCTTTCTTCTCAAACTTCTTGCCACAAATGGAGCAGGAAAACTGATAGCTCGCATCGGCGTCGTGCTTCTTCATGTGCCAGTTGAGGGAGGCCTTCTGGCGACAGGTGAAGCCACAGATCTCACACCTATTAGCACAAGAACATGTTCCAGTTAACACATTTCAGGAATGCGGTGCTGTTATTTACGTCCGTGCAAATTATGGAAATCCTGGAGGCACTAACTGGAGGGGCTTCTCTCCTGTATGGATCATGCGATGGACAGCCAGATTGTGGGAACTCTTGAAGGCACGAGCACAGAACTCACAGATGTAGTCTCTCTGGTCTAAGAATAACAAAGAAACATGAATGGCAAGACCCAAATAACTATCACCAACACGGTGTACATTTTACAGCTCAACGGGTACCTGTATGGTGTTTGGCATGACGAAGTAGCTGCTTTTGAAGTCTGAAGAGTCTCCCACAAGAAGGATGAGGACACACATACTTCTTTTTGAGCAAGTGCTGGTATTTGATATGGTGCTGGTGTGTGGAACATCGCAAACAAACAAGTGAAAGGTTAGGCTGAATAGGTTCTCCGCATTTGCACTAATATCGGGATAGGAATTGGGTTCTTACAGCAGCAACATAACCTGTACAGTCTTATGAATCTCAATGAACCATAGTCACCGCCACTAACCTATAAGGCAGTGTTCAAGTCAGAATTACAGTAAATATTTGGATGGAAAACACTTCTAGGTCATAAACTGAAATCAGCGAACCAAAAAATCGGGAGGTGCAGAAGCTTAACACAAACTAAAAACTGCATGAAAAGTCAGAGGCCTGCTCTCTGTGCGCATATACACTCTTTTAATAGAGCTGAATGAAGTTTTTCCTCATTCATGTATTTTCTGTTCGTGCTTTCGAACCAATGGAGCAAGTATGAAATAGTGAGTGAAACGTTGGCCCTATATGCAATTTGGTTGGTCAATTCAATGTTGCCCATCGAAGGGAGCTGAAAACAGACCGACATGTCTGTTTGAGCTGTTTGCACTGACCCACAAGGCAGGGAAAAGAAGAGGGAAGAAAAATCATTTTCCAGGACAACTCGAGCTTTTCCACGACATTTTACTTTTTTCCCCTCATTTTCCATGTGTTTTCCACGACTGGAAATTTCATCAATCCTTTTCCAGGTTTTCCAGGCCATGCGAGCATAGCAACAGTTAATTGCATTTACCTGCAGGTAGCGTGGATGAGCCAGGACAGTGCCACATCCCTCAATTTCACATCGGACGTACTGCACTGGGGGCTTCTTTCTGCATGGGAAATGTCATCAGGGTCATCAGGGCTGGCCAGACGAAGTGCCAGTATTAACCGATATATATGTACGTAGTCAAACTCATGAGGGGATGCCTTGAAAGTGCCAACTTGTTCATGGCCCCACCATACCTTCTTTTTGGCAGCCGTGGCGTCTTATCATCTTTTTTCCGTCGACCCCTCCTTTGTAGAGGCAGAACCAATTTTGGAACTTACATTTCCGAGAATGAATGCAGTTTAATCAGCGAGTTTGTCTGTATCTTACTTCCTCGGCCCGTCAGGGTCATCCGCCGATTCTTCTTCAAGCTTCACTTCCATCTCTGCGTTCTGTAAGTTGTCTGAGCCTTCCATTTTTATCTCTTGCACCTCCTCCTTCTTGGGCGCTTTCTCTTTTTCTTTCTTGTCCTTATGTCTCGGAGGAATCCGGCGCTTTGGCTTGGGTGCATCGCTGAAACAAATGAGGGACTGCATGTTACTGGACAAAGTCAATACACACCTGTAACAGTAACTACAGCACTTGCACCATATTGCGGCACATACACAAATCCTTCCGCCTTGGGGTCGTAGCTCTGATCATTTAAATCGTCTCGAAAGGGAACGTCCTCATCACTGCTGATAACCTCTTCCTCGTCTGCTTCGCTAAAAAACAAAAAATAAAAATCATGTTGAGCTTTCAGTAATGAGCACGATGATGCCCTTGAGTCAAGTTTACCCCTGAGGCAGTGAAGCTGAAGCCGCGGTCAGGTCATTTGAGTTGCCTTGAAATTGAGGGTCCTCCTTATCCACAAAGTGACGACCAACACCGTCGCTCTTTTCTTCTCCGTTTTTACTAAGAAAGGGAAAAACACAACAGCTCAATAAAGAGATGTGTCATGTTGCCTCGAACCACATTTAATTATCACACAACACAAGCATGTACTGGATAGACAACATTAGGTGCACTTGCACAACGGACTGAGATCAAATGCGACTGTCGTATCAAAAAAAAAAAAAGTGCTGTGAAAAAGATCGAGGAGGGACCATGTCTGCTGCTTTCAAGCGTGTTAAGGTGGATGGGAACACGATTGTTGTCACAGCTCCAATTGCTGAGCTGTGCATTGCTGCGCCCACCAAATATAAGCAACTCCTTACAAACCACAACAGTCAGGTGAAATTCGGTGAGTTTGCCAACTAGTGTGCCATTTTAATTCAGGGCTATCCAGAAATAGGAGACAAAGTAAAAAGCTTACAAGGGTTTCCGGGAAAGTTGCTTCTTCCGCTAAAAGCAAAAGGATAGATGAACACTGACACCGTTTCAGTGTTTGAAAGATCATGGGAAAATGAAATTAATTGTTGACAGATTTGATTGAAATTTCATAGATATTTTTTTAATTTCGTCAAGATTTTAATTTAGATTATTTTTCATGTGTTGAGCTTCGCAAAAGTATGCATGAGTATACATATAGATAGGTGTGTGCATGTATATATAGTATATGTATTTTATTTGTCGCAAATAATTCTGAGTTTCCTTTTCATTAAATTAAGACTGAAATGTTTTCTCTTTTTTGAGCTTGAAAGTTTTTATATATTTTAATCAAATATTTTATGTGTGTTTCAATGTTGGCATTGACGAGGTTTTCTTTTGCCACGTTTATCATCGTTAATTTAAATATAAATCAATATTAAGGAACTACCATTCTGTATTTCTTTGCGTTGTGTCAAGGTAACAGATTTGTGGGAGTCTCGAGGCTTTGTCAGTCTTTAAATCTCATCTATAAATGCTTTACGAGGCATAGATGGTGCTCACTTTAGATGAGCTCACACAGAATAGTTAATTAATGATTGGCAAGTGCTTTGTAACTACCTGAAAGAATGGATGCATGTGTTAATAACATATTTATTGGGAAAACAATCTGCTAACACACTCTCTAACCAATTAGTACATGTCTGAAGAGTTTATGTGTAAGTGCACGCATGCGTATCGAAATAGTGTGTTCATCATTTGCGTACGCTTTCTAAATGATCATAAGAACCACAGGCAATTCCAAAATAACGGCTTGGTATGTGACGCAATACATAATCTAGAAGGGTTGAATCTGTCATTTACAAAGTATAAAAACGCGATCATTAAGCATGTTATAGATAGCCAATTAACGATGAGTAAAACATTTGCACCCGTGTTTATTAACTACATACGAATGATTGTCCATGTCAGAAACATCCTTGATAAATGATAAACTCAGTATGCCTAACTAATGTTTATTCGTGTGTACTTATTATGCGGTGTTAGCAAACACTTTGAAAGTCCTCGTCACATTTTGGTCATCCGTCATATTCGAAAAAACAAAGCTTTTCCAGCGAAACCAACTTGAGGAACCTTAATTTGTTTATGGTACATGTGCACGATTGTGATTGAGTCACTGTAAATCTGAACTCATTTTAGGAACAAAATAAACTTACATGTCATACTTTTCTTTAACGTTCGCCTCTCCCGAAGCGGCTAAGAAACAAGGAGAGAAAGCAGCAGTGAATACAACTTCATGAACCCAACCCAACCCACTGTCTTCAATAAACACAAATTCACAGCAGAGTACATTTTTATTATTTTCCAGTGAAAAATCCGGTTGTTGAGTCCGTTAATGCCCGTGTCATATTTGGAGCAGCAGTCAGCTTACGGTTCCATTTTCACGCACTGTTATGAATTGCAGTCAACAAGTTGCTCACCAGCTTGATGCTCTATTCCGAGCTCAGTTTTGCAAACTGACTTGCCAGAGCTGCGGACGGCCCTGCCAGATGGAGGCTTGGCTCGACTCTGCGCTGGAGAGAGCCTGGAGGGAAGAGCTGGCGTAGAAGAGGAGGAGGAACCATTGAACATTATTATTATTATTATTATTATCATCATCCCTGTCATGTCAGAGTTTGGCCCATACTGAACACAAATAAAAGTTGGGATTTTTGGCTTGAACATAAAATTTCACGATGAACCTAAAATGCCCGATAAACTTTGCAGGTCAACTTAATTTGACCTGAATGGACCTGTTCAATCTTTCAGTACTTTTAGCACAACTTGATGTTCTCTAACAAGGAACAGGACAGCAAAATTCCAAATCGGTGTTTGGACCAAAAAACACAGCCACAGGGTGTCACATGGTGTAAAATTGGTCTTTCAGCTTCCTGTTAGAGAACAGCAAGTTGCACTGAAAGGCTGTTCAGGTTATCTAGGGTCACCAATGGGGCCGTGGGCACGTGTATATAAACATGTTGAGGACAAATTCAGTTCACGTGTAAAGATTATCGGGCATTTTAAGTAAATCCTGAAATTAACACTCATTCAGTACCAGCCAATTCTAGACCACATTTTTTTTTTTTTTTTACCCTAAGTCTTGGAAAAATTGAACATAAATAAGTATCTGGGGTTGAACGTGTTGAGTGTGAAAAGACATATAAATATGTCTTTGGGGGTGAATGAGTTAAAGCTGAATAACCCCAACTTGTGCAGTAGTGTAAATCGGAATGCAAACACTTGGTTTGTGTCACATGAATGCAAAGGTTTAAAAGAATCCAATTACCTTCAACATTAGGGGTAGGTTTCTTGGGTTCCTCTGCAGAGCTACAGAGAGAGAAGAAGATGCCGTCATTCATCAAATTTAAAATGTTGTGGTGACCCACAAGGGGGAGACATTCACCGGGAACCTTTAACTGAAAAAGGTAATTCAAGTTTTTTTTTTTTTTTTAAACAATATTGTTCGATCCACCCACACTTGTCTTCTGATTCATATTCTGACATTGACATTCTGATTCATATTGCAATTGTGGAATTTGAATTAAGTAGAAAAATCCACCCGTGCCGCTTTTTGCTGTCGAGTAGGACCTAACGATTAATTGAAATTCAATCTTGATTTTCATTTGGACTTCCCTCCATCTTTAAAATGTTATTTGACAAAAAAATAAATAAATAAATAACGTACAGAACGGCAAGTTCCCGACGTTGTGAAAGTAACCATGTTGCTTGCGAAGCAAGCATGTAGCGTATGTGATTCTGCTGTGCCTGAGGGTTTTGAAACTCAGCTGGTGTTTACTGTAAAAGTAAACACACAACAAAAACAATTACAGCATTGCATTTGAAAATACAAAACATGCTGTTTTTAAAACATCGTTAGTGCAGATGCTAAAGTCAATGTAATATCCCATGGACACCCGAACAGGAAATTACCCTCGACTTTGGGTGTGATACTTCAAATAACGAATATTCACAAACAAATGCTGTGGAAATACATACACACAAGTAACATAACACTACTCAAAGGCACAATTTTTTTAACCACTCACACGAGTTATGTTACAGGATTTCCCCCAGAAAAAAAATTGTTTAGTCTGGTGGGAGAGAAGTCGACCGGCTTCATAAGAGATATTTGATTGTAGTCAGTGTGCTGTATTTACATGATTTATTAGTCAGACGGTCACAAAAACACATTTGTACAGACGACATATTTACCCAGCAACTATCACTACAAACAATCTTTGTTGGTGTTGTTGTTTTTTTTTTTTTTTTTAATAGCACTGATAATGTTAGAGCCAAAATAAAACAACATTCACGACCAGAGCTCCGTATCAACGGCTGGTCACGGAGTACCCCGATCTCACCACACCCACGTTCTCGAAAGACCTCCAAGCGGTGTTGGGCGTGCCTTCGGGCTACGAACAGTTCCCAGTCAACAGCCGGCAACTGGGTCTGCAGGTACCCGGGTCGCTGCGGCTTTGGGAGCCGCTTTGTGACCCAGTTGGAGGTTGCTCAACAGCAACAGCAGCAGTGGTTAAGCACGACATGGAGCACCACATCACCACTTCAGGGCTCCCGGTCTATGCTCGTACCCTGCGCCTCCAGACAGCCAAGCTTGCTATTGCCAAGGAGGCTCAAAAGGCCCATGGGCCTCCCTGCACATGGTGATCAAGGAAGTTGGCACCCCTGTGGAGATTTTGGCCAGATGTCCAACATCATGACTCCTGAGCGTAAACCCCTCTCGCACATTCAGGCCTTGTCCACCCACCTTGCAGGGGCCACCGTCTTTTCCAAGGTGGACATCCATAGGATATGCCCGAGACAGTTATCACCACAGCCTTCAGCCTTTTCAAATTCCTGCGGATGCCTTTCACCCTCATGGGGGCAACTCACACGTTTCAACGCCTTAAGGAGTCTTTGCTGGGTGACATGCAGTTCTTGCTTGTCTACTTGGATGACATCCTGGTGACTAAGCAGATGTGGAGGAACACCTGACGTACCTCCACCTGCTGTTTTTCTTGGCAGCATTCAGGACATCTGTTAAATTATGCACTATTACTATGGTGAATTCTAGGGGGGGG
>NW_017805497.1:771987-828916 GCF_001891065.2 Hippocampus comes | reverse complement strand
GGGGGGGGGGCTTGTGTGGTGACCCACAAGGGAGGGACATTCACCAGAAAGCTGTACCTTTAAAGAAGGGGAGGGAGTTGACATGTTTCTGGGTTTTAAGGAATTATACACGTAAAAGGATGAAAGAGAGTCACTTGCTGAACAGTCAGTTTAGTGTATATTGTAAATGGGGCACAACTCGCCGTCGTCTCCCAGTCTCATTTACCTCATTTCCACAGTGGCTTAAAAAGCCAGGTAAGTTCCGCCCCATCCTCCCCATGCAGCGAAGGGGACGCACCATGCTGAAGGCACGTTGTTGACGTTAAACGTTGTCACTTGGTACGTTTGTAATTCCCCACATGCCCTAATTAATAGTGGTGCTCAAACTTACTCAATGGCTTGCGGGCTGTCACCTGCGACGCCATCACCTGCTTCCACCGACCCCGAAGAGTCACCGTTTTTCTTCCGACGGGAGTTGCAAACTTTCCTCCGCTTGCTGGCACCGGCGCTGTTCTCGTCTTCGTCCTCTTCACTTTTGTTGCCCTTCAGCCAGGCCGGGACAGCCCGAGTGGAGCGGTCGCGTAAAACCCTCCCAGAGCCCTGCGTAGCTCCGTTCACGGCCGCTTGTGAAGCGGGGTCGCCGGATCTCGTGCGGGTGGCTCCCCGCTCCCTGAGCCCTCGCCGCGGGGTGACGGCCGCACCCGGGGCCGGGGTCTGCTCTGCGGCCTTGTGCTCCACCAGCTCTTTGCCTTTATTTACATCTTCATTTCGGTCGCTGGTTGCTTCCATCACCGAGAACGCACTTTAGCCCGTCTTTAATTCCGTAGAAAGTCCGGATGGTTTACTTGCAAAACGAGGAATAGCGCACATCTAGTATACAGACATTTTGATGTTGAGAGGCCTCTATCCGACTGTGGAGCATTTTCGGAAAAGGTTCGTTGCAAATTATACACATCGATTTATTGATTACAAAATGAAAACTTTTCTTAATTATCTATTCGGAAATTACCCGATATAACCTTAAAGAAGCAGCCGCCGTTTTCGCGTTCTTAAAGCTATAGTAAACCTACTTATTCTAGCGGGCCTGGAGCGCAACCATTTTGTGCGCTTTGTTGCGTCTCCTTTAAGCCAAACACAAATCGAGGGGAAACGTTGGTGAGAGCCACTGCGCTTTAGCAGCTGCACAAATCACCTGGATTCTGTTGTTCTGTTTCGCACTCGCTCACACTGCGGCTGCGTCGATTGTAGATCTGCAAAAAACATCATCAGTCGTGAGGGCCGTCGAGCATTTTGGGAATTGGAGTTCAAATTCTGGCTACAGTAGTTTATTCTCCCGATCTTTTTTTGATAGCGCTTTACATTTTTTTGTTGTAATTATTTTTCCACGTTTTATGTCAATGTTATATTTAATAATTATGTATGTTATCGATACTGACCTGATGCGTAGTAGATAAAGAAAGAACTATGCATATATTGTAATTGCCTTATATATACTAATTACCTATATATAAATTGCTGTATTTCGCCCAGCATTATTGTGTTGAATGCACCTTTAAAATATTCCTTTCCCATAGTATAAATATCGGTGGAGCCAAAATGGCTGACCATGATCACCAGCACCAATATTGCTTTTTAAAATAACATTCACAACAATGTTGGCTCATAGCCACTAGATAGCGCCACTTACTATAAAATGTGTCTGTTGGCGTGACTTGCAACCAAGCTTAACTAAAATGCTACCAGCAGTTGTGGCAAAATTATTGCCAAGTGTTTAAGTAAAAGTACCTATACTTGTTCAAAAAATAACGTTGCTAAAAATAGAAGTACTTATCAACTCTGGTACAGAAGTAAAAGAAAGAAAGAAATAAAGAAAGAAAAAGTACAGACTCTGAAATGTTCTTAAGGTGTTGTTTTGACTCTTGGCTTGACCTGTCAGAGGGTTGCCACAGCAAGTTTCTCACGTGATTTGTTAGGAGCAGTTTTCAACCTGTGGGTTCTTCCTGACACTACCCCAATTATGTATGTCGACTTGGGACCAGCATTGGGTCACTGACCGGGAATCAAACATGTGCTCTCTGTGTTAAAGGCAGCAACATGTCCCACTGATATCAGTGCCTGAAATGTTCTCAAGTACATCGGCCTGAGTAAATAGAAAAAAATGAACTTTTACTGTCCATGATAAACAACGCCCTAATTGATAATTATAATTTCGGGAAGCAGGGTGTGTTACAGCAGCAACAGATTCAGAGCAGCAAGTAATTTCTCATCCATGGCCTTATTTAAGAGAAAAAATATATTACCGGTACATGCCGCATGTTGTAGCTTAAGAGCTAGTTAGCTTCTGCATATTTATGCTATTAAAATAATGTGTTCCCATAACATTGGTAATGTGAACTGAGTAGCAAAATATTTTTAAACAGTCAATGATATCTTCAAAAGAACACCTTACCAGTGTGTGTTTTTTCCACATAAGACACAATTTTCAAAAGCCTGAAGCTGGTGATTTATGGCTTGCACAAGAGGCAACACATAGCTGCGGCCTTTTGAAGGAGCTGCAGCTGTTTGATGGTCCTTTGAGAGAGTCCAGTTAAAAGGTCGCTAAGGACTTGGTCTATAGTTTCAAAAAAATTATTCAAAGGGTCCTATTTTCATGCTCAGTGCAGGTCCAGTGCAAAGTGTAGTTTAACTGTGCATGGGTGGAGTTTTCTTTTATTTCGTATTTTGCCTGAATCCACCACGCGTATTCGTGGAGGGCTGAATTTGTCTGCCTGCGCGTCAATGAAATACAGCAAAATCCCTGATGGGTTTCCCATGTTAACACAAGACTGTGGTGTCAGCTGACAGGTGGTGACAATTTGCTCGACTTCTGTTTTCGAATCCTCCCTCCACCCTTTGGTGTGTGCAGCCATGTTTCTAGAGCAAAGTTGATCCACAGCAATGGAGTTTATGAAACATTTGCCAAAGCGCTTGATAATAGTTGATGTACAAAGCCAAGGATATGTGTCCATTCACCAAGGTTGGTGCCAAAGTCCTCTGCCTTGCAAAACATTTATGATCGTACCCCGCCCCCGACGTCGCCATTTAAAAAAAGTTTCCACTATTATGTTGTTAAAAGTTAGTGTGACAGTCATAGTTGAGAGTTTATTCCTACAAAATTTGGGAGCAATTGTGACGCCAGTTAAAGAGTACAAGATGGAATCCAAATTCCACAACAGCCTTCCAACTGAATGGATAAAAACACAACACGGTGGAACCTTTCATTTTAATACTTCTTAAAGTCTGCAATTAGGTATTTGGCCAAAATGTTAAGAAAAAAAATACATGCAAGAGATCAACATTTCGCTTGATATTTTACCTCAGTGAGATTCGTAAGATTTAACTGAGCAACTGTGTTTTGCATTTTCTTTGGAAAAAGACGAACAAGTCAGATGAGGACCACAGACTAAGAAATGACACATTGCTGATTTTGGAAATGCTTTTATTTATCTATTTCTTACTATAAATATAACAAGGCAGAAAAAATGTATTTTTAATGCAACCCCTCTGATAGAAGTCAGTCTTCATAGGTCTACAAAGGTAAAGCACTTGTTGGCAATAAGGCACATACGAAGAGTTTGTATTGTGACACCTACGGTTAAACTAGGCTTCTGTGTAGCTCCACACCAATGATCAGTGTTTGTTATGTGGGTGAAATGCAAGCAAATGAAAGAAAAGCAGCAGTTTGGAGTGAGCCACAAGTAGGAAGTGACCTTTGTCAAACGCACAAACATGTTTTTAATGCCGGTTGGAGCATACTTGTTTTTATAGCTTGGCCAAGACCGGACTCCAGTTTAGGTAAAGAGCACTGCAAAGTTGTCATCTTGGAGCTTAAAGACCCACTCAAAACATAATCCAGTTCCAAATAGTAAATAAAAACAAGAATAAGAAAAGAACAAAATACAATAACGTGAATTCTTTCAACTGTTGGACACTTTGGCAGGAAAAAAAAATCTACTTTTGTTACTTCGACTTTTGAAAAATCTCTAAACAATGTTAATAAAGTTATCAAATATATTAGACCTTTTCTTCTCACTTCATACCCAACGCATGTATAATGCATATATTAATTACATATATCCTGATGATTTGTCATCATACAAGAAAAATAAAAGTAGTTGTCACCAGTTGTGGACATTTAAAATGGTGAGTTGGACTAAACAAACTTGTTTTCATTTATTTCTTTTGTGTCTCCTGTTCTGTCATGCATGGATGTAGATTTGAATCATTGGCATTACAGGTAATGTTTTGGTAAGTTTATGATCCTGAGGTGGAGCAAATTTCATAACTTGAGCCATGAGCTGAAAAAGTGTGGGGGAACCCTGACTTAGACTGATAGGATCTCCTTCAGAATAATAAGAACAATAATAAACAGTTAAAATAATGCACTCCCATAAAAATGACTATTGTCTCAGCACCAGGTCGGGTATTGCTCCAGTTGTTTCCAGTCTGAGATCACATGTGTAGAGTTTCTTTTTACAAGTGCCTATTAAAACATTCATGAGTGTAACCACAGAGGACTGATTCTACACTCTTGAAACTGCACGGTCAAAAGTAACCCAAAGTGGGTGACGTAGCTAACCCAGCACTGGGTCCAAAAGGGACTCAGCCAATGATGGGTTATTTATTCAGTTGAGGATTTTACCTAGCAAGTTGGGTCGAGGTTTTGATCCAACAAGATGCAAAAACTATCCATACTAATCAGCTAAATCTACAAAAGGTCAAAGTAATGAACATAGCCTTTGGTAAAAGCAACCCAATCTGCTCAAAAACAACTTTTTTTAGTGTGTGACTGATGATTGACAATGCAACAGTCAAGTAGCCCGAGTGCATCTCCTCATCTGTCTCCATAGTTTGAAGGAGGGTAAAGGAATGAAGCGAATGTTGTTATATGGAGGAGGTAGCCTTGTCACGTTACCCCAATACTGCAACACCACAAATTCACTGGACTTGTGAGTCATCCTAAGTCCAGAACCATTCAAGAATCTTTCCACTTCAGACTTTATTATGAAAGGCACGGTGGAAGATTTCAAAAAAACAAAAAACAGACCAGGGTGGCATAAAAAGTATGTGTAAGGCACCGTGGTGAGGCCTTTTTTTAATATCCTCAGACTGCAGTATATGTAAGCTTAGTTAGCATGTAGCCACTAATGTTCATATAGAAAAGGCCTCAAATGTATTTGCATTTTTGTTCACCTTTCACGAGTCAAAAATGAATTCTAAAAAGACGATATAAATGAGACACATTCAGTCATAGTCCCCAGTGAGAAAAAAACATACAATATATGTGATGTCACCATTTTTCATATATTAAAAATGCTGTTATGTTTGCTTTCTATCTGTCCAAAAAAAAAAAAAACCCACGCACACACATTCAACTGGGGACATTTCTTCAAATAAACCAAGAAGTGTGTTCAAATAGTTAAAGCAGCGACACCGAAACGAGCAAACTAGTTATAAGCCATTGAACACACCGCTTGAAAACCTTCATTTAAAAAGAACCGCAACAACATAAACACAGCTAAATGAGCCAAATAAGTACCAAGCAGGCATGTATGTTTGAAGCATAAACATTCAATCTGCCTGGACGGACAGCAACACCTACAGCACTTGACAAGGAAAAACAAAACAAAACAAAACAAAAAAAAACCCAACTAAAATATAGTAGTTGGAAAAAAAATACTACGACATTCATTAGTATATGCAAAACAGTTGGCTTCAGTGGTATCCTCTCGTGTCAGTAGTTCTGAACTTTTTTTCCCCCACTTGTACTTCTAAAGGTATCTTTACCCCCTAAAATACAAAGCTAAACCTACGGTATAGAACCTTAAATATGTCATCTCTTCATAAATACTTGAATGTACCTTCAGGTTTTTGTTGCTATAGCAACCTGGTGACGAGGCCGTGGGTCATTGACAAGATGGCGTTGTTTTGTTAATTTTGCTCACAGTTGAGACGAGGCCGTCCCCGCACCGAAGTCAACTTCCTCCAACGGCAGTTCGCCTCATAAAATTTGCATCGAAAATTGTGCCATGAAGTTGCCTTTGTTTCAGGTTAAACGTAGGCTCATACGTGGGGTGCGCTGTTCCACCGCGTGTGCTCATACTCGTTTCTTCAAGCGTCACTGCCACTTTGGGTGTGCTCAATGGTTCTCCGAATCCAAAGGTGTTTACTCTTAATGCCCGCTGTTGAGAAGTTACAGGGGTGGATCAGTCACAGGCAGAATAACGCTCGTGTTTACTTCAAGCAGGCCGAGCCACCGCATCTCAATACTGGTAGACATCGTGGATGGGCAGCTGAAAGGCCATGGCCGGGAAGGCCTGCGGCACGGCGTAGCCGGCGTAGCCTCCGTATGCTGCAGCCGCAACGGCCGCGTTCTTCTGCAGGGCAGCCAGGGCAGCTGTGTTGGCCGCATAGTTTGTGAATGGGACATATCCGGCACCGTACAGGCCGCCGGCTGCTTGGATGCGCGGGACATTGTGGGCCATGGCATAGATGGGAGTGATCGGACGACCCTGTAGAATGAAGGGGGAGAGTATTGAAGTATTCAATGCTTTGTACATCCCGAACATGAACAAGTTCAACAACACTAATTACAGCAACTGCTCATGATGACCCTTCTAACAGTGTTAACTATAATTTAGCACATCTATTTCTATCCTCTTGACAACTCCTTCAAATAGAAGTCTAAATAATAAGCTACCAAGGAAACATGCAGTCATAAGGAGGAACTACTGCATGCCTGTGAAATGTGGCTGCACATTCTTCATTTGTTCATATTTTTGGGACAAGAGGTGGCGCGCATACCTGAAAAGGTGGAGGAGTGGAGACCGGCAGAACTGTGGCGGCGGCGGCAGGAGCCGAGGTGTGTTCAGGGTGTTGCATGGCCAGAGGGTTAATAAGGTGCTCCACTGCGTGCACCTTGCCCTCCTCCATTAGCTTGGCCGCGGGGGCCGCACTGAACACTGGGTACTGCCCGGCCAGAGTTGGCAATGCCACTGCAGGCGGACACAGAAGTGAGTGGCGGTTTGGATCACACACAGAAGTAAAAAAGGATGCGATGTAGCATCTGGCTAACAGCAGAAGACCAGCACATTCAATACATCCACCCATGCTCAAAAAGTCACACCGACTAAAACACAAAATGGTACAGATCAAAGAGAAGAAGCTAAAGAAGAGAATGTATGTTAGAAGAGAAGAATATGATAAGCGGGTCGTGTTTGAATATGATTTAGAATAGAATGGTGCTAAATTTTGGATTGACCACATTGCTTCACCACACACGCAGGCGCACACCTTTAGAATGAGCATAACGTCATCATTGTTTCCGATGGACAAAGGTCTTTCCAATTTAGGGGTAATCCTGTGTTTCCACACCTGACCAAACTACTGATTTCTAACTTATCAAAGCTCCAGTCGCGTAACAAAGCTTCCGATTTTCAAAATAGGCAAATCTTGCAATATCAATAAAAGACAAGAATAATTATGTGGTGGGTGAGGTATTGTTTGCGTCTTGCTTTATGATGATGGAATCTATTCAATACTTGATTTATATTTCAGGATGAATTGCCCATCAGATTTTACTGTTGACGACTCAACAACATTCCACCTTCCCTCCAAGTTTTCTAGTGTTAAAAAAAAAAAAAAGTTCAACACGGCTCTATTCTGTGTGTGGATATTATTTGTGAAGAAGAACCAAACATTTGCTTAAGAGCGATTCCCCTCCATTTATATACGACGTATCCCCATGTGCTTACAGGTACATACGCCATTTTATTTTTTATTATACTTGCATATATAAACCAAGGCTGAGTTGAAATGGAGGAAAACAACGTAATCAATAAAACACGGGACAAAAAATATACGCATCAGCATAGTTTTGTGTCGACTCGAATAGACATATGCAAGTCTGCGTATGAAACATGGAGACACTTAACATTGTCTTTGTCTTACCTCCAACTGCAGTGAAACCAAGAATAAAGGGACTGCTGGATAATGGCGCGTTCCATTGCCATTGTAAAGCTAATTACAAGCACTCTACAGTTGAGTAAAGTCCCGCCCTTAACCACTGCCCAAGGAAACTTGACACATGACAGTACGGTTGTCTCATCTTGACGTTAGGTTCGGAATGTCAACTTTCGTTTTCATCTGTAGTTGGTGACAACGTCATCAGTCATTCATTTGAATCAGCAGGAAGTCACGCAAACAATAATTGAACATTGTGCACTTAATGTCACTAATGTTGCTATTTTGTGTTACTGTTCCTCTTTTCGATGAGAAATCAGAAGAGTGGACACATAGGAATGAATTTAAAAAAAAAAAAAAGAAAATGCCTGTGAGACAGGTTCAAATTTTGATTCCAGTCTTGACTGAATGTGCTGTGAGGTGTTTGCCACAGAGAATAACTTTCACTTTTTACTGACAAAAAAAAGAAAACCAACAAGAAAAAATACACCCATGTTTTTAGAGTTGGATTAGATGTGAAACAACAATTCAGTCAAAAGCTGGAGTTGCAAGGTTGAAAAGAGAAAGTTAACATTATTTACAATTCAATGTTCAGACAGACAACATCACCGAGGGATGAATTATTGTGAACTTATTGTCGTTATTTATTTTGCATTGTCACCCAAATGTTCCTATTCCCCTTTTCAAATTGATTTAAATTAATGATAAAGCAAATAGTTATTACTGGACTTCCTTGGTCCTATTTTATCAAGCTAGCATGGAGCGTTGGTTACAATGCAGCCACCTTGTGAGCCAGCAACGTACAGTAGTAACCTGACACTCCAGATGTCCTGTTTTACCAAATGTTTTTTTTTTCACATCCATGTGTGTAAAAGCCAATTGAGATTGGCTGGGAAATGTCAAGCACTTGTACAACTGCTGTATCGTTACATCATGCTGCAATTACATGAAAGGGTAAAAAAAAAATGCTAGCTTGACAGGTTTATCACCGTGAAAGCATACCGGTATTTTCCATCAAGATAGATGTTCCATTGCTCAGTTGTCTCACTTGTTTTAGTTGAGAAATATTTTCTCGGATCCAAAACTATCTATCTTACCTAACCAGTTCTGATTAAACTGCTGCTCTGACAACATCAACGCTAACCTTTTTGATGCGTTGCGCTTTTCGGTACATTGAAACTGAGAAGAAACCCACCGCCTCATGCTTGATATGTGATTTGATTAGATTTGCTGTGATAAATTTCAAACCCTTTTTCTTGAATGTACAGCCAATTTACATGTTGATTAGGTCAATGTTGTTATCAGTCTGAACATTCCGTAGGACAATTTTCTTTTTTTGCATCAGCAGCAAATAGCAGTTACCATTTGATCACGCAAGAAAGCAAATCTTTCTTCTTTGAATCAATCAGCAACGGCAGCCGTTTAGCATGTCCATCCGGCAACAACTATTATTTTGATTTTGACAGAAAGACAGAAAGAACGAGTTCTTACAGAAATACATGAAACGACCATCCATGTCATTGCCTGTATTCTATGCAAGAACAGTGCGAGAAGAAGAAGGAGACGGAAAGGGTTTAGTAAAGGCTTTTGAGATGGGTGAGGGTAGGGATGGCTATGTCTATCTCACTGACTTGTGCCTGGTTTGATGGCAACTGGGTTGACGGAGGCAGCAAGCTCCAGACTGGGCATCAGTTCATAGGACTTTTCGGGCAGCTTGGTCTTACCCTCATGGTAGCGGCTGTAGATGCCACGACCGGCAGAGTAACCCCCCAGGTATGACCCCCGAGGACCAGGGGTACGGTTACCCGTGGCGGCGCGACCACGACCTCGCACAGTACCTGCTTGAATACAACAGGTCATCGGATTACTGGGGTAATGGTTTGGGACTTTCTGTTGAAATTCTTGCGATAGACAACGTGCTAATGGACAAGGATGAGATGTCATTTTGCAGTGCTTATGCAAATTGAATAATATAAACAATGGTGGTTTGAGCTCAGAGTGTAGCTATTGAAGGGCCACTTGATTCTCTTTCAGGGGCAATGTTCTGACTTGTAAATTGTGTCTGGGCTCCGTGACGTTCTATGCCATGTTGTGGATATTCATCCATGAGATGGCAGAAGGAGACAGCGTAGCAGGAAAGGGGATGGTGTTAGAAAATGTATAGTTGGTCACATAGCAAGAAGGCTAATTGTTCATTGGGAAAATAAGTAGAAATGAGCGATTACCATTGTTCTGTATCAATGAGGTTCCTTTGGAGAGAAAACCAAAACACAATGATTGTTGAAAGTCAGATCGATTTTCCTGCTTCCACCATATTCAATCAATCATCCAAGATAACGGGATTCACTTTCATGACGTCATCACCCCTGTTGTTGTCTCTCATGATTCGAAGGACAGACCTTCATCTATTCAAGTTTATCTTGATCAAGATTGAGTTTCCCTTAAATTTGAAGTGCTTATTGCATCATAGGCGACTTAACGTAATTAGAAGTTTTTAGCGATGAGTTTACCCCCCGAACACCTGCAACTACCAACAATCACAAAAACATTTCATGTTTTAGTGTCTGACACTAAAGTGCTCTAACCTTTCACAAAGTAGTCCCTGTTCGGTCCGATGAGTGGGTTGTAGGGATAACCATAGTAGGCCAATGTGTAAGGGTCACACTGGTAGACGTAGTTTTGCTGTGGAGCTTCCGGAGTAGCAGAAACCCCCTTTGATGCCTTCTGGCGAGAGTACTGCTCTTTGTCAACTGGCTTGGCGAGTGTGACCTCAATGCAGGAGCCCTCCACCTCTGTTCCATTCAGGTGGTCCATGGCCAGCACGGCATCATCGCGGGATGTGAAGTGAACAAAGGCGTAGTCACGGATTTTCTTCACTCGCTCTACACAACCTGGGTTCCACTGACTAAACACCTGGTTGATGAAGAAAATACCATTGTTGTTTCTTGAACCAAAGTCAACGTGATTCGCTAAAGTGTTCCATTTACAGTAATCCCTCGCTATGACACGGTCCATCTTTCAGGGCTTCGATGTTTCATGGAATTTTACCTGGAGTTCTTTTTGTTCTTTTTTTTTTTTTTAAATAGCGCATTGTGTGGTGCACCCTGATTGGCGAAGGGACTGTAGACTAATGTCAACAGTCTCTGTACCTCATCGATGTACAGCTTGCCAAATTTTCTCCATGACAAAATCCACAATGTCGACGAAACTCTCAGTTTGTAAGAAAATGTGTGTGTGTGTGTGTGTGTGTGATAGATAGATAGATAGATAGATAGATAGAAATAGATAGATTTTTTTTTTAAATGCTTGGGCCTGAAAAATAGATAGATAGATAGATAGATAGATATAAATAGATAGATTTTTTTTTAAATGCTTGGGCCTGAAAATTTTTTTCATCTTTGGTTTCATCCAATACAGTATTGTATTGTATACATAATAATTGTCAAAAAAAATAAAGATGAGTACTTCACGGATTTCACTTGTCACGGGTTCTTTTTGGAACGCAAGCTCCGCGATAAACGACGGATTACTGTACTACTGTCAAGGCAACCTACCTGTTTAATTGTTTCCTCGCTGGTCTCCATCATAAGATTCCTGACGTAGAGTATTTTCACAGTCTCCATGACATCTTCATCCACATCAATTTCTGGCTCTGCCCAGTCCACCGCAATCTGATGACCCCACAGCTGAATGCGTCCAGGCATCAGTTTCCTGCGGGCCATGGCGGCCGCACGGTGCGACTCGTATTCTACAAAGGCAAAGCCACGGTTCTTCATCTTGTCTGCAGCGCTGGCGTAAACAATCACATCTAGCACGCCCTCGGTCACCTTGGAGACCTCCTCCAGAATCTCCTCACGCTTTTTGGTCTTGGGGATACCGCCAATGAAAAGACGGCAGTTGTCTACAGAGGAGCAGACCCCGAGGAGCCGTCCGGGCCGCACCTCGTAGTTGTTGAGCTCCCGCACAGCCCGTTTGGCTTCGTGTTTCTCAGTGTACATCACAAAAGCATAGCCCCGATTCTTCCCATCAAAGTCCATCATCAGGCGCATCTCATAGATGCGTCCCACAGACTCGAACACGGGAACGAGCTCGTCCTCATAAACATCTCTTGGGATCTTGCCCACGAAAATTTCACATCCCCTTGGTGGAGATGGGCCGTTCCAACCGGGAGGGGGCCCGTATTTGCGTTGGCCATTTTCCTGGACCATACCGTAGCCAGTGCGCTCCATCAAAGCCACCAGTGCAGCCTCATTGGGAGTGCCTGCGACACCCTCCGGAATGTTGATCTGTCCGAGGAGAGTGTGGTGGGGGGCACCGGTGGATTTGCAAAGCTTGGAGGGGGCAGTATTGTTGCTCATGGTTGAAGAGGAAGCAGGATCTTCGGCTGTCATTCTGACAAAAACATCCAATTAAAGCTGTGGCCTGAGGAAGGCAAAGAGATTGGGAGAAATTAGTCGTTGGTTCTTGTCAAATACTTGAATGACATTCAAGCATATATTATTTGTAATTCCTGAATAAAAATCACTCAGTCATAGATGATTAGAAACCAAGACAAAAGGTCGTCGTTTGGTGGGCTTATAACGTGACAATCGTCGATAAATGCGCAAGCTGCCTCACACTATCAGTAATTTTACAACCCTGTTTTGTTCGCTCCATAAGACTCTTTTCTGATCTCTGACCCCCATAAGGAAGATTGGCAAGTCATAAATCCTTCAACTTTCGTTCAAGGTTCACCGAGGTCGGCTCTGTCACATGTTCACGATGACTGAGTGGTGCTGGCACGGCTGATCTTACATGCACTGTACCTCCATACACATTTAACTGTTTGTCACACTGTAGCTGCAAGAGATTGTTGGATATTCAACGCCCTGCTCAATATGAATGTCATACTGTACAGTGTGTTTGTGTGTGCGAGTGCATTCTCTTTTTTTAATACTGTACCTGCATAAAAAGCACTGAGAACAATCAGCTTCCTAAGCGTAAACCTCTTATATCTCAACACTGGCGGCATTCAGAAAGCAAAAATGCACAGCATTAAGTCTCTAATCACCACAATGTGAGGCAACCAATCATCTTGGACCGTGTGTGTGTGTGTGTGTGTGTGTGTGTGTGTGTGTGTGTTGTGTGTGTGTGTGTGTGTGTGTGTGTGTCTGTATGGGAGTGGGGGGGTGCTTCTTTCGATTGTTCGGACATTTGATCATGAGCATGAGGCGGTCAACAAAGGTTAAAAAAAAAAACTACAAAGCCAAGCAACCATGGTAACGTAAGCATTCATTTGCCTGAACCAATATCCCAACACCCCCATCCAACACACACACACACACACACACACACACACACACACACACACACACACACACGCTCTCACACCTACAGACACACCCCCACACACACACACACACGCGCACACACGCACACACACACACACACACACACACACACACATACACACACACACACCTGCTCTCTGCTACCTTACAGCCTACGAACTACAAACACCCTAGATTGCAATTTATGAACAAATCAAAGTAATATAAGAAGAATCAAGATTCTTTAGTGAATGCAAAAGGGCAGGAGCCAAGAGTGACGAAACCAGATGTTGCTTATTTTCTGTCTTTTGTCATTAGTCGAGCGTGACGAGGTCAAGGTGACATATCCGACCATTTTATGAACCTGTTCCTGTTGTTTTTCTTGATGATTAAGCAAGTGAGCTTCATAAGCCTAAAACAAACAGTAGTCAAAAGGATTATTAAAACACAAGGAAGGACCACAGCTCTCAGACAGCGCAGACCGTTGACATTAGTCTAACCCAATCACGACTCACTGTGTGGTCGTGAGTGTGTGTGTGTTGGGTAAGAGCTGCAACAGGTAGATGATTAACCTACGACCACAAATTGTATACTTTTACTCAAAAGTGAGCTTTACTCTCAGCACCAAAATCACATTTTCAGAGCGAGACAACAACACAAGAGTAAAGAACACATACTATCTCCCATCTCATCCGTCTCCTATCTCATCTGATTTAGCGACAACAAGATCCCGTCAAACCTTCAAGACCGACCGTGAAGTCATTCGACAGCTCTGAAAGGGCGAAGGCTTGATTGGCTAATCTTACCAGGTTAAGAGTCACTATCATAGCTTTGAGAGATCAGCCTCGTGTTTATAATTGATAGAAGCACCTGATTCCTTGCGCATTAACAACGTGTCCTAGAGGACCACATTGTTTTATGAGTGCAGAGAAGGCTTTTACAAGCATCCTCTGGACTAAGCCATAAAGCTGAACTCATGTTACCCATTGGAAAGTGGGCTTGGCGTTGACCCATAATTCCACACAGTAGGAGGAAAAAAAAGATTAAGAATACACTGTAGGCCTAGAATGACTCTCTGTGAGCTACAATATGTATATTAAAGCTGGCCATCATCAGGCGCACACGCACAATATACTATAATATCTAATCGAACAGCGGTATCAGTAATTCTGCCTTCGAAAAGATCACAAGTTTTACCAAGGTATCCATTGAACAAAGCCATTTTTTGTTCCCATGTATTTTGCAAGTAAATCACTGCAGTCAATTCAGCAACCTTTATGATTGTGGGTTTAATTCACACTGGTGTAGAAGTGCAGCACTTCATACTGTGATGTTTCTAAATTTCAGCTTAGCTCCATTTGGATCTGTACATATTGTGCACAGAGGTGTGTAGGACAAATTGAATATTTCTGTAAAAGGAAAATGAAATCTTTCCATTTCCATCCAAAGGTGACGCTACAAATAGGCCCGAGTTGCCATGCTACGCTTCAAGGAACCATAAACAAAAACATTACATTACTTTAACACACACACAGATGCATTTTCACACAGCCTCGGGTGAAAAGAGCTCAAACTTCCCTTTGTGGCTTGTTGCAAATGTTATTCTGACCGAAGCAAGAGAGAGGCAAGGTGAAGTCCTCATTACAGAAAGAGACGGATGCAAAAAAAGAGAAGACGGAAGAGAAGCCGATAATGCTGAGAAGGGATGATAGCTACCAAAGTTGCTTGACAGCACTCCACCGCTGGGCCGTCTGCTCTAAGGAGTGCTGGTCCACCTCCATGACAGACAGGTTCAGCGGGGCACTGAACACACATGGACCGGCCTCCTCTACACAAACACTGCAAGCGTGAGCACTGATCAGGGTGGAGCTTGAACAGGTACTCATCTGTGTATGGTATGTATGCATGTGTGTGAGAGAGAGAGAGAGAGAGAGAGAGTGGAGGAGAGATGGCTGATGGGAAATGCAGTCGTCTTTTCTGCTTAGAGATACAGAAAAGGAAAGGTGGAAAATAACAGGAAGCGTTTAGAAGCTTTTAGAAACATCCTCTGGTTTTTCGGGAGTGGGGGTTGCTGGATGATTTCTGTCCTGTCTGCACAAGACGTGAGCATCTTTGGCCATGTAGGACTTTTTTTTTTCCAGTCAGCAGCTTAACTTAAGCAAACAATACACACCTTCCTGGGCAGCTAAGAGCAGAGGGAGAGAGAAAGAAGGGTGCAAAGTCCCAAATGAGAGGGCTTGACTTGCTCTTGTAGGTTCTGTCTTAAAAAAAAAGTGCTCTCAAGAGCAAGAAGAGAGGGAGTGAAGGACAAACTAGAGCAGATGGGGTGAAATCAAGTGGGTGAGATTAAAGTCTCGGTGTGTGGTCAACAGTTTGCTTGAGTATCAGCTGCTATTGAAACTGGCTCCACTCCTTAACGACCGGGAAAACAACTGATAAGGAAATCTAAACAGCACCAAGAACAAAGAGAAATGCTGAAAAAAATTCCATAGTATGGTTTAAACCCCCCCCCCCCCAAAAAATCATCTCTTCAGGTGTTCTGAGGTGAGGGGGGATGGGCTGAATCTCAAAACGATCAATGGTTAACTGTGTAGCGCCCCCAGGGAGACCTACCCTGAAGAATATTTACCACTCACTCACTAAATACTTTAATACTCAATCATTGCCTTGTATGATTATATGACTGGAGGTGAAATGTGAAAAGTGTGTAGAATTTGAAGGGTTCGGGCAATTTGATGACCACTCAATTGATCAAATGTCGTACTGCCAGATACGCACAATTTATCATAGCTGTTCCCTTTTTCTGGTTGACTATTGTGTTCCCAATTGTTTCGGTATGGTGCATTAAAACAGCAAATTGTGTTGATCTGACTCTACCTCAGCTTGTTGAAACGAGGTTTTAAAAACGTACAATATTTGTTTGTAAAGCTGTGACACATCAGCATATTTCAACATATGATTTTTATAGAAGTTTGGTGACTGTTAACGGCTTGTAAAGTTTTTTTTTTTTTTAATGGGTTAACAAAGTTGCTGAGTCTAGTTAAACCCCAAAGATTTGTTACCATCTTGAGCAAAATGTGCAAATATCTATAATGATTTATTTTGAAAATGTCTTGACATGTAAAAACTGTAATGGGACAACAGGTTAAACGGAGTTAAAGTTGTCACTGTATGACTTTGTTCTCTGTTGAGGCCAGAGCCACACGAGTTGTCACTGTATGACTTTGTTCTCTGTTGAGGCCAGGGCCACACGAGCACATACACACACACACATAGGAATTACACACACAAACACACACAAACACACACACACACATAGGAATCTGCCAAGCAGACAAAAAGGCAGGAATAAAGTCAGCAATAAAACAGTGCTGCTAATCAGTATCTTGGCCTGTGAGCCAGTTTGGTTCTGCAAGTCATCCATGAAAGTAAATAAGTAGCATGTCACGTGTGTAAAGGGTCGCAGAGAGCGACGTGACCTGCAGGAGTGCTGCGTTTCGGCTCGCGCTGGACTTTCCAGGAAGCACTTCCTCCCGGTCATATGCAGACACTGAGAAACAGCTTGAACACTTTCAAAGAAAACAATTTCCTGTGGTGATTTCCAACGCATCTCTTTGAGAACACAGAGGCCGGTTTTATTAGTAAGAAGTGATGACAAAGTCCACTAAACACCAAAAGAGATGAGTTAATAATTTGTGTCTCTTTTGCATTCTCCAAGTGAACGAGTGAGCAAGTGAAACAAAGAACTTGATGAAGGAGAAGCGAGAACTGCGGCTAACCCTTGAGGACACATGATGTCCTCACAGCGGAGGTTCACACAGTACGTCTGTCAACACGCTGACGGTCATCCAGGAGGACTGCATGGCTGACTACAGTCACACTAATAATTTAGTCATGTGACAATTTGACAAGCCTTTCACATGCTAATGTTGCTCTAGGTACCTTTGGTGAGAGGTAGAGTATGTGTCTTGGGTACTGGGCACTTTACAGAGATGCACAGTACTGAAAATTACATTACAAAATAATAAAACGATAAACTGGGCAGCATGGTGTAGGAGTGTTGACATGTCTGTGTCACAGTTCTGAGGATTGAGATTTGAATCTTGACTCCAGACTATTTGCGTGGAGTTAGCATCCATCCATTTTCTAATCCGTTTATCCTCACGGGCATGCTGAAGCCTATCCTAGCCGTCTTCAGGCAGTCGGCGGAGTACACCCTGAACTGGTTGCCAGCCAATCGCAGGGCACACAGAGACAAACAACCATTCGCACTCACAATCACACCTAGAGACAAATTAGAGTACAGTATTCCATCAACCTGCCACGCATGTTTTTGGAATGTGGGAGGAAACCGGAGTACCGGGAGAAAAGCAAGGGGAGAACCGGCGCCGGCATGCTAACCAGTCGACTGGAGTGAGCATGTTCTCAAAATCCTTTCCATCCCCAAATGTATTTTTCATGTCTCATTCTGTCATTCTGTTCGCTGGATTGAACTTCCGAGCAGGAGGATGAATGGATGGATGACTAAATGACAGCTATTAACATTATAACGCAATGAAAACGTCAATGCTAGCATTTTTACACATTACAGCCGTGCTCAACATTGAAAACTGAGTGGCTAATTGACAAACCGACTGAGATTCTCACATTCACTATGCTTTACACTGGCTAGAGTTTATACCCCTGCACATTGTACAGCGATCCAGTACAAGAGCTGTCAGATTTTGATAATAAAGAGAATAAGGATTCTTTTTTTTTTCATGTTGATTCCGATTAAGAATACAGCTCTTATATTGGCTCTTACATTTTGCAAGTGAATCTAATGGAGTGTCCCATATGTGTATTTCTTCACTGCTCTGTTTGTCTTCCATCCACGTAGCTGGCACCATCATTCCTCCGGCTCACTCAAGCTCAAATAGTCGGGGTGGGGTGTTTTGGTTTTTTTGGGGGGTTTTTTTTGTCATGACGGGGGTGTTGATGGCAAGGTAACGTACAGAACTATGATGACCATCGGGAGTGGGGTGTGACATATGCAGGAAGACTAACCAAGAAAGCAAAGAGGGGACTAACTGCCCCCCACCCCCTCCCATGATCTCGTCAGGCCTCCCTCGGAGCTCGAGAGCCCTTCAAAAGTGAAGTGAATGTGGCCTGAAGAATTTCAGGTCAGACGGAGTGCGTGTGCGACTGCCCGCAGCCCGTTCCCACTTCACCGCGGAGGGATGATTCCAGCTCATTTACCCAAAGAGCCCCCCGCCCCCACATCCCCTGCCTTAAGGAGCCACTCAAAACCACAGCAATGAAACCGTACGCCTTCAAATCAAAATACAGCATTCAGATTGTCTGATTGAGCCATCACTTGAACCCAGATTCAAACCCTAATAATAAATATGCAAAAGAAAGTTATGATCTCAGCTGTTTGTGTCGCCTAAAAAACACACGTCACCAATAATAAGATTTTGCTTTGGCTCCAGCCAAAAGAAGCTTTGCCTTCTTGGCCAAACACATTCCTTGAGTTAATCAGCTGGCCTGACTAAGGCAAGGGACAACAACTTGAAGACAATTATTACAGCTGACGCCGACATCATCACTCACTGCCCAGGTGGACACTGGGAAGAAACACTTAATCACTTTGTGACTTGGTTGGATGACTCAAACAAGGAAATATGAACAGCTTCATTTTTACATTTTTGTCATTGTCCTCCAACATTACTCCTCGCCCTTCGTCATCAAACACCGGCCCACCCATTCAACAAACACATCTCGAAACGTGTATCAGGATCCGCGTGTGTAAACGGACAATTGTAGTCAACACAACGTTTAGAGTCTTTCTCGCAAAGAAGTAGCATGAAAAGTGTTGTCGTGACATGTTTGGTTTTGCATTTGATGTAGCTCACACTATTTCACAACACACACACTTATGGATACAACAAACAGCTCTTTAGTGAGGTAAAAGTCCACAAGATTATATATATAGGCACTGAACACATGCACTCATAACAAAGTCTCCTCATGCCACTCCACTGGTTCCACTGGTTTCATTGTGAAGGACAGAATGATCTCCAGTCCAATTCATCGTTGCTTTCAGGTGCTCTGCACAACGTTGATAATGATTTTTCACTGAGTGACTGGCAAAATGAGGAAATCCAACAATAAAGATTCCTCTCAATGCAGCGGAGCGTTGCGATGTACTAAATTCATGTCCAAATTAGAAAGCAGTTGATTTCATTGCCCTTTAACAGCTGCTTACTGAAGGTTCATTGAAAATGTGCCTTTAAACCATTCATGACGAGGAGAAATAGTGTTCAGACAGTTGCAAAATTTTGGTCCCGGACATGCTATTTCAATTTTGCTGCTCGGAGACACTAAGAAAGACAGAAGACATGAAGTTGAAAGTCATCAACTGTACCTGTGGGCCACACTGAGGGGAATTGATGTCAACAAACAGGTGGTCGAAGAGGCAACTTCTGCGTTTGGAGTTTTTCTTCTCTGATTTTGGTGCCGATAAAAAGTAAGATGCAACGAAGCGGAGCAGTTCCCTGCCTGCCTGCTTCCGCCACTGCAAATGTGGAGGTAAGTAAAGGTGCTTTAGTGTTTACTCATTCTCAATGGGCAGAAAAGAGAGGTGGGGCCGTTCAGCACAGGTAACCCCCCCCCCCCTTCCCCCCCCCCCCCCCACACACACACACACACACACACACACACACACACACCAGCACCACCTATTTATTCTCTTTAACCTCTCTCTCAGCTGATAAGAAACAAGACAAAGGGGAGGGCAAGGCAGAAAAGGGCAGAGGTTGTGACAAGAACTGGTGAGTGGAAGCAATCAGGGTAAAGCTTGTCAGACAACCTGTAGATGTGTTTACGGCACTATCTCACACACGTGACCTCTTAAGGAAAGATTTCCCGAAAATGACCAAGTAAAAAATAAAGATAAGGGTGCTTTCTTTGTGATGTTCAAATAGTTCAAGTCCACTCTACAGTTTTCAAACCGATTTATTCTGACATGGATGAAAAAAAATGCAATCTAACATGCAGGCCAAGGCCAGTAGTTGACAATGCCACTCTGTCGATAGACATCGGACCCATGCGCACCCTGAGGATACGCGCTCAGGGCCGGCAGGGGTGGCAGACCCTGCCTGCCACCGCCCCTGCAAATGAAGAGTGAAAAAAATAAAAATAAAAAATAATGATCACAATGAATTATGCTATTTTCTGTGTGTAGCAAAAAAAAAAAAAAAAAACAACGGCACATCCACATAAGGTATATTTTGTCAGTTTTTAATCGTTGATTCAGAGTTCTGTTTTGCTCATGTCAGATCTGTTATGAATTGAGTCATCATTATCTTGTCAGAATTTAGCATGTTGTGAAACTATTGTGTACAGTTTTTTTTTCCAGTTATGCAATGTTATTAAAATGGGATTTGTATATCATTGACAGGAAAATGCATTCATACCTTATACTTTTGTGCTGAAGTAAATTTAATCTTTATTTTGTTTAGCTTTCATTTAAGGAGTTCAATCAAAGTATATCAGCTTATTTTAATACCTCAACTGTGAGGTTTTTTTTTTTTTTTTTGGTTTGTTCTCTTTTTGAAACATTGACAGATGAGCTGCAGGAAAATATTGTTCAGCTGTACCGTGAGACGAAAGTCAAAATTGTAAATCACTAATATTAACAGCTTTGAAATAACAGAGGTAGCACGTGGACGCTCCGTAGTTAGAACCGAATAAAGGTTTCGCTTCTGGAAATTTGGCAGGATGTGATGAGATTGCAGTGGCCATTGTGCAATTTCCAGGTCAGCTTACATGGTTTCATCTTTTGTACTCTGAATTCATTCAATGTGTTCAGTACATTTAAAAGTTTTCCCTCCTGACAGTCCACCCAAAAAGGGTCACCTTGTTTTCAGGTAACAAGAAATGAAAACCGAGCAGAATTTGAAGCTGCATGGTTTTCATTGGCATGCAATCATACCATAGACAAAATCTGAACCAACGGGTAAACCGTTTTTTTTTTAAATAGATGGTAAAGTCAAACCTTTCACAAGATCAATAGTATTATGTCCATCCATCCATCTATCCATTTTCTGATCTGCTTTATCCTCACAAGGGTCGCGGGGGTGCCTATCCCAGCCATCTTCGGGCAGTAGGCGGGGGACACCCTGAACCGGTCGCCAGCCAATAGCAGGGCACACAGAGACGAACAACCATACGCGCTCACACTCATACCTAGGGACAATTTAGGGTGTTCAATCAGCCTGCCATGAATGTTTTTGGAATGTGGGAGGAAACCGGAGTACCCAGAGAAAACCCATGCAGGCCTGGGGAGAACATGCAAACTCCACACAGGAAGGCCAGAGCCGGGATCGAACCCAGTACCTCTGCACTGTGAGGTCGATGCGCACTGGACCACCGGGCCACCATAGTCTTAGGTAAAAATATTAAATATGTAGGCTAAATATCACAGGTCCACAAAAATGTACAAAACTATTCTTGATGATTTGTTTGCTCTGATTCCGAATCTGCCCTTGTTTTTTCTTTTGCACATTGGGTTTAAATAATAATGGCAATATTAACAATATTATTATTGTTATTATTTTATTTATTTTTTTATTATGTGTAACGTTTATGAATTAAGGGGTAGGTTCAGCCACATGAGGATTTTTTTGTGAAATGTCATAGCTATAAATTCCAACACGTGGAAAAATCCGTATCGAGCAAGCTTCATACTTAAAAATAACAAATGTAAATATCTCAAAAACCTGATGTGCTAGAAAACAGTAATGACATTTCTTCTAAATCAGCGTCAAAAATACATTTAGGGAGAGATAAAGCCAGCTCTGATTAAAATTTGTTGTTGTGTATTTGGTAAAATCGTGCGAAAGACAGAAAGTCCAGTTCAACATTTATTGATCATGAACAGAATCAAAAAAATAAATAAATAAAAAAGAAAAACTGGCATGGACAAAAGTAATGGTACCCTAAGATCAAATTTGTTGCATGCATCCGAGGAAACCACTGCAGTCAAATGATTTCTGTAACACTCAATGAGACCGCTAAAGTATTTCCCGGCGCCAGCTGGCTCTTGTGACAAGGGTGCCATCTCCAGACAACATGTTTTGGCTACTTCACAGATGCTCAATAGAATTTAGATCAGGCCTCATGGAAGGTCACTTCAAAATAGTGCAATATTATTTTTTTTGTTGTTGTTTTTTTTTCATTCTGAGCCAGTGTTGAGTTTTTCCAGCCATGTGGACTGGCACTTAATAGTATACGAGGACCCACGACTTGTGAATAAGAACGAGCTTTCTGACACTGGGCACATTTAGAATGCCTTCAGAAACTTGAAATTTAATTTCACCCTGCATAGATTCCAGACATACGGTACCAGATGCAGCAAAATGGCATCAGAACATAATCAACACTTCTCTGTGGAGTAGGTGCAGTGTTCTATTCTTTGTATTCTTCATTTTGACGCCCGTAAACTAAAAGCTTTGCGGTCTGCCAAAAAGCCTTTTTGCTAATTCCAGTCTTGCCGGTTTTAAATCAGTTTCCATTATAAGTTGTGAGCAACACCACCGTCAATTATTTTATATCTCAAGTTAAAATCTGTCAATGCAGCACCAGGTTTGTCCTTAAGTCTACTTTTCAGAGGCGGATCATTGATTGACCACAATGATCACTCAGAAGCAGGCTGGATATCCAAAGTGATTTGGACAATTCATTTTCAGCGCTAACTCGACTTTGCCACACTTAAACACATAAGGAAACAAAACAGTCTGCAATACAGACTAAACACAGGGCATTCCAGTCATTTTTGTCAGACCCACACAAGGGATGTGTGGAAGTTGAAACGCGACTTTAAACAATCTTTAGTACGCAAGCACAACACTATTATCACTTGCCGTGCAATTGCCGTAGTACGGGTGACACATTAACCAATGGCTCTGTTAATGAAGGACAAGCCATCACTGATTCTCCATTTTGGGTAGGCACACAAACACACACACGGAGGCTCGCGCACACAAATAGAGCAAAGTTTGCAAACGGACAAAATCTGCAGTCCCGTCAACATTGTGAAATCGGGAGTGAAGGCCAGGCAAAGTCATAAAGCCATTTAGGAGGCGGAGGAGAGCCCAATTCAGACATGCTATATAGCAGAAATACACATCCAGTCAAGACAAGCTCAAGTGGACTGAGTGACACCTGCACATGCTTTTTTTTTTTTTTTTTTTTTTTTTTTTTTTAGGAGAACAAGAAAAATGGCAAATTCCTCCTTTTGAGCAGTAAATGTTCACATGAAGTTCACATGCAACCAGACACAGGTATGGAGGTGATAATTATAGAACTGGCCATACATGCCTGCTATGAAACCAAACACACACAAATAGAGGTATAATGGCCAGTGTGTGTCATCAAATAACTCCAAAATAGTCTTTGCATGTTCATCCTTAATTTCATGTGGAGTGCCATTTTCAGTAAGAGCATTTTGCTGCATCAAAAATGCTCAAAAGGTTATATATATATGTGCCCGGAGAGATTAAAAAAAAAAATCTGCTGATGCCGAAATGCCACTGTCAGTAAAACAACACTTCCCAAAAAGGAAATGTGTGTTCAGTTGTAACACTTCCTCATTCAAAGGCTTCACCTCACATCCTGAAACAAGAGTCAGCCAATCGAAATGTCCCCCGCTTATCATTAACAAAAAGGACTCAGCACAATTATAGTGCTTTTCTGCCCCCCCGCCACACACACACACACACACACACACACACACACACAGGATCTAACATTTTCCTCTCCATCCTGGTGTGAGTCGAGTCCTCTTTTGCCTTCTCACTTGTCAGCTGACCCTCCCGTCATGTGGCGAGCGGCGAGCCAATAGAAGATCATGCGCAATCAATGCCAAGGTCAAGGATAAGGAAGGAGAGAAATAATAACAAGTTGGGGGAGCAAAGCAACTCAGAAAAAGCATAAAGTCAAATAAATGCAGATGACTAGTCTGACCGCCGAGCATTTAACCGCTGAGGCGTCAAAACGGTGGACAGTCATGTGAGAGTCTGCGAGCGCTGACGCGACACGGCGGTTTTACCACCTCTTCTTACAACTTAAACATGAAATAGTGGCATCACTATTTGCACAACACCGTCCAACATGCACCGGAGGACAAATTGTGTAACTCTGAGACCATCATTCAAGCGAGCGGCGTTTGTGTAAAACTTCAACCCTCACCGCTAAGATGGGACACTTTATGCACTCTAGAAAACTTGAATTAAGTCTTTTCATTCACCCTCCTAAACGATGTCAACTCCTTTTGACAATGAGCCACATTATGAGTTCCCTAAGTGCCCCAGTGTAACGGTGAAAATGACACAAATGTATAATCACCTCGTCATATTATCACGTATACAGTAATCCTCCACTTTATTGTGTTATTTAAGTCTCAAAGTGATTACAGCATGCGGGAGGGGAATTTTAAGGCTTGCACTTTTTAAAGCTTTTCATGTGGTCTCGACATATCACAGATTTTCACCTATCCCGGGTGGGTCTGGAATGTAACAAGAGGTGGTCACCACACGTATTAGCTGCTGCTTTTCACTGTTATTACTATACCCCCAACCCCCGTCCCCATAAGTAAGAGTTGTACAGTATATTGAAGTACATGTACTGTATGCTGTATTCCTTCAAGTACTATTAAAAATACATTTTGGTTTCATGATATATTATTACATTTCTTGTGATTCACTGTAACCAAAATCAGGTAGTTTAATGACTTTATGATTTTGCTCCCGTTGTTTTTTTTTTTTTTTTGCTTAACCCTTTCAGGAACAGCGGTTCCTGCAGTGGACATCTTATCATGTTTTCAGGTTACAGGGTGCCTGTCAAGGTTAATCTATTTTAATAAATTTCCATCCAATTGATTCAATAGTTCAATTCATGAAGTGTTCCCAATGAGTAGAATGCCACTTTGATGAATCCCCTGAAAAGGTTACCTTGACCAATCTTCAACTTTTTGTGTTTTAGCTATTTGCGAGACAATTTGTTCTTTTCACACACAGTCGCACCCACAAGCACACACTGGCAAAGAGGGAAGGATAAAAATAAGCCGGTTGGATTGCAGTATTAACACCCTCCAAATTCAGATTCCAAAACACACAATGACTAAGCTCCTGAGCGGTGTCACGAAACAGGGATTTTATGACAAGAAACAGAAAGTTGAAAAACAGTTCCAACTGTTCTTCATCTTATGAACGATGGACTGAAACTGCTCATGAGCAAGTGTGGGTGGTGTTTTATATTTGTTTGATTTTCCAAAGTGTCTTTGTTTGAGCAGCGGTAGGGATACAGGAGGTTGGGTTTTTTTTTTTTTTTGGTTTTGGTTTTTTTGCTGCCATTTTAAAATTATTTTATTGTGCAACCGTATGTCGAAACATCACACACACAAGTCTACACAGCAGCTTTGTCAATAATGCTGATACTAACACATGAGAGGTTTCCCGACTGGTCCAAGGTTGTTGCAACTAAAGAGACAATATTCATTTACAAGCCACGACCGAAATTATTTTAAAGCATACTTTAATTATTACCGATTGTTGCTTGAAGGGAGAAGGCTCTTGTTTTACAGCATAAAATAACGTGTGTTTTCTCAGACCAAACCCAGCTGTTAAACAAGACCATCAAGTCAACAGACAACTTCTTCCAGCACCAACTTTTGCGTCACAAAGCACACCTCGGTCGCCTAGCAGCCGAGATGACTGAGGATAACAATCATGAACGGTAACCCGACGTAGCGTTTTGAGTCTTTTGTGAAACCCAATACGGAAAAGTATACTTCGCTGTTTCCCTCTGGTCTCGCTAGTCCTCTATAAATGCTCTTGGGAAAACAAATCAATAGAAATACAAAACAGATAAATATCACAATAAGGAGACCCATAAGGGATTTTAGTAAGAAACGGGTTTACTAAATGGGTCATTGATATGTGTTCCGCGCGTCGGATGGGCAAACATTTGCTCACAAGTCACACCGTGCTGACAAAGACACATTTAGCAGCGTAATAGATGAGGAGAGCTTTTTAATGAAGCGTTTGTACTAAGTATGAACGGAGTGGTATGTACGGGTAATATCTTAACCATCACACATTCCCACAACTGCAATTCAGACAACGACCCCATTGTGTGTAAGAACCGGTATGCAGCAAAGAGATCGCGCAATCAGCTGCATCAAGCGTGCATGTGTGCGGGAACGAGCAAGCTAATATGTCTTCTCTTGATGTAAAACTAGTACTTAAAAAAAAAAAAAATCCCTTCTCATCCAAAAGAGGCAAAAGAAGGACGAAGGAAGAAACACAAATTGAAATGAGGCATGATAGCAGAAGTGGCATTCGGAGCAGAGAGGAGAAGAGGGTTCAGCTGTATCACCACACAATAGGTGGCCCGGGTTTCACCGGGGTCAAAGGTGGGACGATGCAAGACGGGGGGCACGTGGGGAGAAGGGACTGTTGTTGCAGCCTTCACAATGGGTGGATGTCACCTGTTTACACACGCGCATACTGCCCCAACGAGGCCGGAGCTTGTGCAATTACACGTTGCAAGCAGAATTTATGAGGAAATCAGACAAAAGTAAAAGTCCAATGTGGACTTTTTATGTTCACCCTGTGATTCTATGTGCTATGTATACCAGCTCCCTCCCACATTCCCAAAGCATGCATGACAGATAAACTAAAGAGTGAATTGTGTGGTGCATGTCTCCTGCTCAGTGAGTCCCAAATATTTTATAAAACTGTTTTTTTTTTGTTTTGTATTTTTTGTTTTGCTATGCAGTGTACCAAAGCCTCCGTCGGTAGTTTGCCGCTGGCCTCTCACTCACTCCGTCACGCACGACAACAAGCGAAAGATAGTTAGCAAACATCAGCCTCAGAGAGACATCTCCCTTGATAGCTAGCTATCAAGCTATCAAGCTAGCTAGCTAGAAACCATACAGCTGGTCCAAAGCAATGAGGATTTAAAAGCGGGAGTGATAATGCACCATGGGCCATGCGCATTATCACTCCCATTGCGAGTGATAATGCGCCAAATAAGTGAATGTGAGGCTTTGTAAAACACTTTGGGCACTGTATATGGTGTAAATTCACCAGTTCCCATTTTGATCAAATTGGATTTTCCAATTGTTGAAATGTGACATCTTTATTTCGGAAAAGTACACTGAGTAACCATTTGATTCCATTTGGAAATCGCTCATTGTCAACACAAATAGAGAATCGGAAATTTTTGTGCAAGTCCCAGCTCTAGTTCATGCAAGGGTTTATTTCTTTATCTACTTTTATGAAAATGAAAAATATTAAAAAGTGACATAAACCACATCTGATGCCCCGTCAATTTATGTTTAAAACAGATTGATTTGGACCGGCTTCCTGACATTTATATTTGTGTCCATGGGGAAAATGACCGATCTATTCAACATTATTTCTTGGACTACATCACACCGGTGTCTAATACTCGGTTGAACATTAAAGGAACTCCTGAGGGAGGGCAATGGAGGGGAAAGAATACCGCCATTGTGCTTTTCAGGTATGTGTGTGTTGGTCACAAACAGAGTTAGCGGCGGAGAGGAGAGATCAGATCTTCTTACAGTTATTTCATAAACAACACAATAGGACCAACAGGTTCCTTCCTTGCAGTCATTCTCTTCTTTTACTGGGCAACTTCTGCAGCAATTTTAGCGGATTAGGTTTATGGTACAAGCACGCACGCGCGCGCGCACGCACGCATGCACACACACACACACACAAACACACACACCAGACTTAGTGTTCCTTTTCCCATCATGCACATGAGATGGTCATGTGACAGTCATGTGACATATAGCTGCTTGAATGATAATAACTCTTTAAAATATATATACACGCACACAACTCTTTCACATTCTAGTTCCTTTTAATACCAACTGCCCTTTATTTCTCCCTGAAACTTGATATGGCTACGAGGCAATTGCTGATACCGCGCTTAAGGAAAAAAAAAAAAAAAAAAAAGAGATATGAATTCCTTTCTTGAACGACCATGTCCCTTTTGCAATGGAGTAGTGATTCTGTGAGATGAGATCCTAAGTCTTTTTGTGTTTCCATATGACATAATCTGTCATCAGTTCTGACCAGTACTTCGACACAACCGACGCAACTCGCAGCTCGTACACACACACACGCACACACATACAGACGCACACGCACACGCACACACACACACACACACACACACACACACACAGAACTATTTACAGTATTCACAAGGAAACTGGCTGGGATGGAGGACAACACACAGATACTTAAAGGGGAGTGTAAGCCACGTTTCATTGCACTTTTCAGATGAAAATGATACAAGGAAGTAGTGAGACTATAATACAGTGCGTTCAAAGAAATGAAAGGAAAAAAAAATGTTTTCAGGATTCCATTTAATATTTGAACCTCAAATTCAGTGTCCATGTGCTGCTGAGTGAGTGTTTAATATGGGTGTACCTAATGTTCTAAACTGATAGTTGATTAGTTGCTTGTTCCCTCAAATTGAAAATGATTTTCACAGTGTAAAACACTGTGAAAAGGTTTTCATTAACTCTTTAAACAACTTCTTACAGTCTTTAACACTTTCATTTCCAGCTTAACACAACGTATAAAAAAGAGAAAAATCACTCGATCACAATTTGGCCAGAAGAGGCATCATTTTAACTGCCATGTACATTGCTATTGTACTTGAGTGACACCAACAATCAGCTCCAAATTCCTTGTGTGTCTGACCTATGGGGTGAATCAAGCTGATAACCTGATAGGATAGAATGGAGCAACTCCCATTATCATACATGAACTTCTTGATACAGTTGTTTGATACCAAAGTCAAATATATGCTTTTACCTTTCACATCCAATGTCCCTGTGACCCTCAAAAGTGCAGCATCACATATACAACGAGCCAATCTCGTTTGTACATCAACAAGATGGCCAAGGCTAAAGCGGCACCCTGCTTAACCAGTTTTGGGAAAACATATCCACGAGATGACGAGACAAGACAACATCGCATCTCACGCACATATGCACACATGCACACGCACACGCACGCGCGCGCGCACACACACACACACACACACACACACACACACACACACACACACACACACACACACACACACACACACACACATTTCTGCACAAATAAACACAGACGCTGTCCCGTAACCTTGCAGTGAAGGTTAGAGCTGTCAGCTGGGTCAGTGTGAACACTGAACCAGCTGAAGAAATGTCCTTCCAGATACCCACTGTGTGTATCTCTATCAACCCAGTGAGGAAACAGACGCGTTTCTAAATAAGCTCAACGGCCCATCACGGCATGACACTAACCTGGAGGATGACTGAATGTGTCCTCTTGGGCGATTTGGTTCTTCTGCCGACGTTTTTGGACTAACGGGGTTCACGTTCTCATCTTCACTTCCTCTTTGCCTTGGTGTTGTCCGTCAGGTTCTGTGTGGTCTGTCGTTGGCTGCCAAGGTACCTCCTGTCTTCAATGAGAGGCCCCCACCACCACCACCAGGAGCACAATCAGAAATGTTCTGACACGGTTAACGTAAGTATCACAATCACAAGTGCACCGAAAAAGAGGACAAGCCAGAATTTCTGTTCCTCATTTGGTGGTTTTTTTGGATTCTGACTCAGATCCTCTGTTTGCCTCTGCTCCAGTCACGACAGCACTTCTTGTAGACGCAACAGCCGGAGACAAGAACAGAACTTTTTTTTTTTTAAGAGAGGAGGGTATTAAAACCCACAAGGTCTTCAAATGGAGGAGAGAGGGAGTACAGAAGGTGAAGGTGGGAGGGATGGAGGGAGTAAGGGCAGCGGTAATTAGTGAGTCTGTACCTGACTCTCACTGACATAAGCCCCACATTCCTCGGAACCGAAGAGGGGAGGTGGATGAGGAAAAAAGAGGGGAAAAGTTCCAGCACACTTAATGAACCACAGGAACCCATCAGAGGACCCCCTCCACACACACACACACACACACACACACACACACACACACACACACACACACACACACACACACACACACACACACACACACACACCATGACCAGCACCAGCACTCGCAGAGAGGAGAAAACCTTCCTTACAGCACACCATCGCTGACGTGTCACTCCAGTTTTCAGGTGGATGTCAGCTGGACACACGTCACCGCTGGCACTCTTCTCCGTCCATTGGTTTTTCTGCTTCTGTTCTCGATCCTTCTTTCTCTTTCTTTCTCTTTGCACCTGTGTACGGTGTACACACTGGCTCCTTCACAAAACTCACCAAACCAGAATGGGACTGCCCAAACCCCCAACACTACTCCCTCCCTCCCTCCCTTCTTTGCTATCGCTCCGGATAGGAAATGCTATCCTTGTGTGAGTGTGTGAGTGTGTGTGTGTGTGTGCGCGCGCATGTGTGTGTGGCTCTAGCCAATCTTTGTCCTAGTCTGCGCGCGCGCTTGTGTGTGTGTGTGTGTGTGTGTGTGTGTGTTTGACAGGAGCTGCGTGTGTGTGTGTGTGTGTGTGTGTGTGTGTATGTGTGTGTGTGTGTGTGTGTGTGCGTGCGTGCTTAACGGCAAAAACCTGAATCATAGACGCCAGAGCAACATTCCACCTAAGGGCAGCACACCTTAGTACAAGCCTTCCCTAAGTATCACATCCACCGCAATGTCCGTAATGCTATTGGCTCCAGGTGAGCTTTACGCACTGACTAATGTTTACAACCGCCGAGGACACCACACGCTGCTTTCATGCTATGCGGTTCCCTCCCATGACGTAGATACCGGCGTAATGACAACTTTTAGGAATAACAACTCACATATACTCATATTTCTATGTCCCCTGTTGTGATCCCAGGGAGAAGATGGCTGCCAGTTGGGGGTGAGGTTGGGGGTTGGGGTGGGGGGTTGGGAAAACTCTCTCATGGGCAGTTTTCTCATTCCTCTTTGGAGTTTTTGTAGATTTTAAAGCAAGTAGAGCTGAAATGGCCCCCGAAAAGTCTTGAGATGATGATTATTCTTTAATGAATTTACTCATCAATCATGATTAACTGTTGGTGAAATTAATTTCTTAATGCCATCAATTAGCTCTACTTAGAGACTATCCCAGCTCTAACATCGGGCAAAAGGTGCACTGCACCTAAGCCAGGACGCCAGTCCATCACAAGGCACATACACCACCACCAAAAAATAAGGCATATCTGGATTTCAAGTGAAATTTCAGCATCAATCTAAAAATGATGGATAGCCTTGATAGGTGACCATCACTTCACAACTTGATGTTCTCTAACAAGGAGCTAAACGGTAAAATTCACAACAGGTGTCTGATCCAATCATTGATAGAAAGTCTTCCCAGATGAGTGAAAGCAGAGCGGCCATATTTTTCACCTGTTTTCATTTCCTGTAGGCCTGACAATTCTCATGGTACTGACGGGGGTTTACAAAAAAATATTTTAAATATATTAACCCTTTCAGGGACAGCGGTTACTACAGTGGACCGCTTATCATGTTATCGGGTTACAGGGTGCATGACAGGGTTACGATTTTTTTTTTCCCAGGGTCCCAAATCAAGTGACGGCCCGTATATTTGTATTTTGTAACCGGTCTTTCATTAGGGACTTAACCGAGTTAATTGCAGCCATTGATAACATATAATAACTTTTTTCACCCATTCATTTTCCGATCCACTTTATCCTCACGAGGGTCACGGGGGTGCTGTAGCCTATCCCAGCCCAGCCATCTTCAGGCAGTAGGCGGGGGACACCCTGAACCGGTTGCCAGCCAATCGCAGGGCACACATAGACGAACAACCATCCGCGCTCACACTCACACCGAGATACAATTTAGAGTGTTTAAGTGGGAGGAAACTGGAGTACCCGGAGAAAACCCACACGAGCACGGGGAGAACGTGAAAACTCAACACAGGGAGGCCGGAGACAGGATCGAACCCACGACCTCTGCACGGTGAGGTCAACTCGCTAACCACTGGACCGTCGACGAGTGGAAAATTTGGGCTTCAGGTTGATTAGCTTGACATGGTAGCGCATAAGAGGCTGAGGTCAGATTGAACAAAAAAATACAACATACACATTCACGTACTGGATGCACTGCTGGCAAGAGAAACGCTACAAAATAACGACTTTGAAGTAAATTAATAGTTTCAGGGAAGAAATGTTTGAATTGACTTTGTAAAAGTAGGTCGTTCCCCCTGATAATGGTTAGGCCAGCAGAGAAGGCCTTGTTGGCCCTGATGGTCAACCAATGCCCAAATTACAGGCGGCAACCCTGTTCGTTTGTTAAGTACTACCGGCTCAACTGGTGAGGTTTTTTTTTTTTTTGGTTTATTCGTACGTGCCTCTCGTTGAAATGTCGTGACTTCATCACTTCCGCACCCACCATTCAATGTCGTCACAGCGCGTGTTTGATCATGCAGAGAAGTTTAAACACACCGCACAACAGCATTCCCCATTTCATTCAACTGTACGTGCGTGTGCTTACTTACCTGAAGATCTCGCAGGAATTAAAGTGGGGCGGGACGAATGCTCTTCCGTCTTCCTTCCCTCAAGCTCTTCGCAAACACCTTGTCGTCATGGAGATGAGGACGGCCAGAGCCTCTCCGAGCGCTAAGGCAACCGACAATGCTGAGGATAGAAGAGAGGAGGAAGCTGGATTTCTGTTTGGAGCAGCAACACACATACACATGCATAGGTTAGTGTGCGCGCGCACACACACAAATGCACACGCACACGCACACGTTGCTCGCGCACACAGTAGGGAACTTGTGTGAATAGGAAACTGAGATTGAGTCAGATGTGCTCACACAGAGAAGTAACTTTTCAACAGCGGCGGCTGAACTCTGTGCTGGGAGGAGGCTTGAGGCCGTTGGACGAGTTGCTCAACGCACAAATGCTTACTTAACAGATACTTATTGACTTAAAACATCTATCAGGTTTTACAAAAAGTCCACAGGCACAAGCGTATGAGCAAGGACACTAAATTTACACCATGGCCATGAAGCAACACGGTTCCTCCCAAGTTGTCATCAAGACAATGAAATCATTTCACGAATAAGAGTTTATCTCACACATTCATCGTTTCACCTTGTTTTGATTTTACTGTGCTTTCGATCACATCACATGGTGCCTTCATCTCCATTTAAATGTCCTCAAATTGACTACCTACAGGGATTGTTGTCCTAAATCAAACCCCCCCCTTGCCCCTTAATATGTAATGCTATAGTCTGAATTAATACTTTTTTTTCATAGATTATTGGGCTTCCATACTGAAGTTGACAGAATGTGTAAACAGTATTTGAAACATCCGACAATTTTCTGTTGCACCTTTCTCCTTATTCGGGTTACAGGTGTGCTCGGGCCTATCCCAGCTGACCTTGGGGGAGAGGCTGGGCACACCCAGGACTGGTCGCCTGCCAATCACAGGGCACATATAGACAAACCATTCACACCCGCATTGACACTAGAGGATAATTCAGAGCACAGGTGTCAAACTCAAGGCCCGGGGGCCAGATCTGGCCCGGCACATCATTTGATGTCCAACTCAACCATGCTGTCTTCTATGATGCTTGCTAAAATTTGTTCCAAAACGTCAAATTCTTGTTTGCAATATATACGAGAGCTATTGTAAGTTTTCTTGTTACCAAAACCCTCATTACAGTAACTTAACTTTTGCTTTAACTGTAAAGTGTCACATGTCGTCATTTTCTTAAAAATAACAGCCTAAGTCATATTTTGACAAAAAACGATTTTGTGCCGACGCATAGCTATACGTTCAAAAACAACAATTTAAAACGTTTAGCTGAGGTCAAAGGTGAGCTGCTATGTCAGGCCCTTCAAACCAATAGGGCTTATTAAACCATAAATTGACACAATTTATGGCATGCAGGACATAACGTCTCTATAAACACTTTTGGCCCAGTTACAAATCAATCGATTTTCTCAGAATTCGCTGAGGTCTTCATATGCCTTGTCTTTTGAACATCGGTAAGATGAGGCAAATAGAGCTGGAGAGTTGATCATTTTGTTAAAAGAACATGCTCTCTTGAGTAATAGAATACCCCGCAACGCAGTAGTAACAGCAAAGGAGATAAAGACAGTTTTGCTTCATGGGTGTGCCGGGGTCATTGAGAGGAATCATGATGATTTGATTGGTTTTCTATTTGCCGACAGAGTAACAAACGTGCCGAACTACAATTGGTGCAATTAACCTGAGTATAGTGCCATTACAGTGCATCAGCAGCTATTGTAAGTTACACACACACACACACACTAACACACACACACACTAACACACACACACACACACACACACACACACGCACACGCACACACACACGCGCACACACATGCACACACTAGTTACTAAGTACGTATTCACCACTTAGCGCAAAAGCATGTTGTGTTAGTTTGACGTGAATGTGACTTTCAAAATACAGTGCTTAAGAAAGCGTTTTTTTTTTTTGTTGTTATTTTCACAAGCAGCTTTGCATGGAGGGTCTGATGGAAAATATGTCACTTTGTCATCTCTGTCTGCAGTTAGATTATTTGGGACATGTACAAAAAAAAAAAGGAATACAACGGTAAAAGCCCTTTCACGTGTCAGAATATTAACTAGATTTTGTAATATACCACTGACAATAAACAATGTGATCACTCAGGTGCCATGTTTTGTTGCTTGCTTTTGACTGGAATTTGTAAGGGAGTTTTTTTTTTCATCCTGGGTTGTAGCATTTTGTGTTGGCTCTCTCTCCAGCCAGCCTCAATTGAATCAGATTAGTAGTGTAGCGTTAGCACAGTGAGGTCGTGACTTGTAGGACTACCTCACAGTTCAAATTTCAGCTTCAGCTTTCCTGTGTGCAGTCAACGTATTTTTGCTATGCTTGCATGGTTTGCTGATACTCTGACTTCCATGGTTGTGTCGCGCCGGTGGACACATCAACCTGCAACAAGTAGTCAACCAAGCCGTCAGATGGGATAGAATAAGAGCAAAAGTGCACAGTGTAGGTCATTGTGGTGACTCTTACCAATGTGTGTGGCTTTGTTTGAAAATTGTTCTGCTACCTCATGCACCATTTCTTGTAATACGATATGAATATGCAAGGAAGAATCAACAAATGAGCTGCGATGCATGAATAAGGCTAAAGTTCTTACCTAGCTGGTACTTTTCCACTCAAGCAACTGTAACTAGGTGTGTGGCACCATGTAAAGTCAGTTGAAGGGCACACTGAGCGTGTGCGTGCGTGTGCGTGCGTGTGCATGCGTGTGTGTGTGTGTTGGTATGATGCCTCATACATTGTAATTGGCTTTTGATGAGTGAGACAGATCAAATCCAAACGGATTATCATCGCCAACACACACGTGCATAAGCACACGCACACACACACACACACACACACACACACACACACACACACACACACACGCACACACACACGCACACACACACGCACACACACACTTGAGGTTTTCCCGTGGCGCAGTGGCAGTGTTTGGGAGTCACTGTATTATAGAAATCGGGTTCAACATCTTGTCAAGACCTTGTTTTGCATGTAGGACTCCAAGACAAATCAAGGGCAATTAACTGACTCGTAACAGATAAATAAAATACTGCACTGTGTCACCGGAGACTGTTGAAGCATGTATAAGTACACCGAGTAAAACAAGAAGGTTTTAATGCAGCATTGTACAGGTTGCTGTAAAGCTTAAACCTTGATTGAGAAAATTCCAGGTCGGCTTAAGCCTGCGCGACCCGCCATCTCCAGCTGGGCCGATTATTGAATATGGTTTATGCACACAAATGCGACCCTTGGCCACACACAAACACAACACATACTGTACAAAGCAAGCAAGAGTCCTGTTGTGAGGCGACATTGATGACGCGTGTTGGACGGGATAATCTTGCCAGCTGGACTCCCACCCGTGGCTCATTTGGATGAAAACCATGCCATGTTTTTCCCCCCTACTTTCTGATTAAACATGTCATGTTCAATGGAGTAACTTTACTATATTTTAAATCAAACCGCGGCGAATAACAAAAACGGAGTCAAATGCCATCTTAAAAGCTCACTTCTTACGTAGTCTATTCCAATATTTTCTCGGTCCCCCATGTGGAAGGCAGCGCTCATGAAAAATGTTGCCCCCTGCTGGTGTTATGGAAGAGTAACACCATAATGGTACATAGACTACTCATAATGCCTGGCGACAAATTGACTGGAGTCTATTTGTAGTAAGTCGCTATGGAGCAGATAGTCTTGATTCGATTAGTAGTATCAGAAAACAGAGAAAACACGTTCACACCTATGGAAACTTCAATAAACCGAGCATACATATTTTGGGGATTGTGGCAGGAAGATTGAATGCCCAGTAACTCCCATATGCACAGACAGAAAAGGTGATTTTCACATAGCAATGCCGGAGCTGAGATTCAAAACCAGACACTGGTGCTGTATAATGGATAGAAAGAGTCTACACGCAGCGGTTCAATTGCCAGGCTTTTGTGACATTAAAAAAAAAGAAATCTTTTCAAAAGGAGAAGTAAAAATAAGCAATTTAGATAATATGGTTGCACAGACCTGCATACACTCTTAGTGGGGGGGATGTGGCTGTTTATAGAATTAACCAATCACACTTGAACTCATGTTAAGTGTTTCATCGAACCCTAACACATTTTTTTCCATGTGCATTTGGGAAATTCCAAGTGCGTTTTTGCACAATTTTGAAACCAAGGTTGAACTTTTTGGCCACAATTCTAAAAGACAATCTTATTTTTAGAGAGGGAGTGCACACTTGTGCAACCACGTTATCTCAGCTCTTTATTTTTATTCACTAAAAAAAAAAAAAAAATATATATATATATATATATATATATATATATATATATATCAAAATCGAGTCGTAAAGATTATACAGTAGGCCACATTATGTCACAAAAATAAAGCATTTGAACAAGGGTGTGTCGACTTTTTATATGTAAAAGTCCACACTGGAAGGAAAAACTAAGAACCACTGGGTCACCATGATGATGTTGTTGCCTAATGTTGCCTGACCTTTGTATTGTATGCAATGGTAAAATGAATTTCCCCTCAGGGAGGCATTGCCTGCCAGGCATTTTCTGCTGCAATGAATTAAATGAAAAAGTCAATGTTGTGAAAGATCATTTCTCCACTACAAATATTATAACTTTTTAAAAAAAAAACTTTCTTTAATCTGTGCCAATGACATATAATGATAGGCAGGGTACGTTGCTTTTTACACTTGAAGGCAGACAGTACAATTAACTTGGGTATCCATCTGTTGCCATTATTACAATAGAATACAGTAATAGATTCGTGTTCAACTAAACGTACAGGACAAGACTTAATGCAGTGTTAATAAATTTGGGAGCAAAGTGTGTTTAGATCCGACCGTTTTTGTAAGCTTTTTTTTTCCATTTTGCTTCCACTTTGAAAAATATTTGACGTGTGCTGTGGAGACATGGACAGTAGGTGGCAGCATCTATCCTATTTGTCATCGAATGGTTGTCAAGTGTGAATGCAGAACGTTTCAACACAGGAGTCTATAAAATTCGACTTTTACAAAGATAATTTTCTTTTTTGTTGTTGTTTTAATCCAACACCAACAATGAGGGATTTATCAAAATATATATTTTTAAAATAAATTTAGGTGCACACTACTTTTGAACTGCACTGGGTGACATGGTTTGGTATTTGCTACTTCTACAAAATTATAAATTAGGATAATCAAAATAGAGACAGTCGTGCAGAGCAGAGGAAAGGAAGGGAACGAAACAGCACAGTGCTTGCTGCGAAGGAACAACTAGTTTGTGACAACTGTCAAAGGTCTGTACTTCTACAGAGAACATCCATATGGAGGAAATATGCTGATCTGCAGAGGAGGACTGTGGGTGACAAAAGTAAAAAGCCTACTGTAGAATTCTAAATAGCCCATCATCACTTATGCAGATTACACTAATCTCCTGTAGCCTTTTCTTCCAGAACGAAAGCTTCTCCAGCAGCATTGGAAATACTCACCCAACCCCTGTCTCCCCCCAAAAAAATGTTTGATATTCATCCTTTTTACATATGCTTTTGGAAGCGTTATGGGTCTATTCCCATCATTCTGTAATAGATGATTAGACCCGCGGATACCCACTTTAATCAGAAGTGACTGTTTTTTTAGAATTGAATCCTCATTGTCAAGTCCTATGTCATCAATTCAGTGTGTATGTGTGTCATGAGTGAAGCAGGTCACAAAGAGGTGGACCACTGACCATCATTTATTGATGCCACTGCAGTCCAAGAGGGTGTTTAATTGCAACAGTAAGAGCACAGTAGCCTGTAGGGCTGAAGCTAACGCTCACAAACAACTAAAGGTGGATTTTTTGAACCATGATAGCCGGAGTCCTCGGGTTTCGGCTACTTAACAAACAATAGTCGTAATTGCTCAGTGGTGTTTAATTGCAACAGTAAGAGCACAGTAGCCTGCAGGGCTAAGACTCACGCTCACAAACAACTAAAGGTGGATTTTTTTGAACCATGATAACCGGAGTCCTCAGGTTTCGACTACTTAACAAACAATAGTCGTAATTGCTCAGGTGGCTCAATAAGGCCAGGTCAGTAAAAGTGGAGTAACATATCGCAGTCACCTTTCATATTTTTGTTATCCACATGGCTGCTCTCAGGATGTAACCCTTTATTTTTGATATCCACTTGGCTGCTCTCAGGATGTTAATTGAATTATTTTGATTTTTTTTTTTACATCACCCATGGTTTAGTGGTACATCTGCCTGATGTCCATGCAGGTGGAGTTTGGAACCTGCTCAGTGACAGCAAGAATGTGTGTGAATGGTAGTCCATGGTACTGTATGGGCTCAGTGAAGAAAATAATGCTTTTATATGTACCATCATCACATACCTGCACCGTTATTCTACCACTTCATCTTTCTCTTTATTTTCTCTAGCTGTCCACATCTTCGACATTCCGCCTCCATCTGCTCGAGCTTTCCCGTAGGCAGCGGCCATCTTCCAACATCTGCATTCAGAGAAACCGCTAAAGCATCAGTTTCTGCATTATGAGAAGAAGATTGACACCCTGTCTCTGCCGGAGAACACTGAAAAGAGAACTTGAGCAACAAGCCTTCCAAGCTGACCGTCAGCCTACTCAAATGTATGTCAAATTCAATATTCAATTACGCATCCATTACATTGGGCATTTGTACCTAACGTTGAGGCCGGTGGGTGTTTGTTCTTTAATAAACACTTGTTGTTTTGCTACCAGACCAAGATTTACTGGAGGAGATGATGATGGACAGCCGCTTCAACATGTTGCAGCATATTGTGAGTCCAATCCTGTGTGACAAAAAGTCCCGTCTCAGCCCAAACACAATTTTCACGACACTCCCGCTGACCATTAAAGTGCCTCGTAAGGTAGCCATGCGTAGTCGTTCTCCGCCATCTGTTTGTGCAGTATCAGAAAATGGAGGAATGGGGGGGGGAAACGAATGATGGACTTAAGATGCCATTTGTATTCACATCTGCGCATATCGTCAGCCCAGTTATACTTGTCAAATGATGCATCGGTAACAGTGGCAACTGGGAATCTGTAAATGACACAATAAAACAAGTGTGATGAGACATATACAGACAAAGAGTGTGTGTGTGTGTGTGTATGTGTGTGTGTGTGCGTGCGCACGCACTGGGAGGGAGTAAAACAGAGCTAACAAGCCGACAGGTCGTTTGTCTGGTGCCATAAAATTGGCAACCAAGCACACCAGGGAGGTAAAAGTTGAAAAAAAAATGGGGACGCCTTACAGAACCACGGAAAAGAAAACAACACTTGTTTTTGGCTTGATGTTAAACATGTACTCAAGTGGATGTATTCGTTAAACAGCACTAAGCTCAGGGGGATGTCTGAGGTGGACCACGTGGTTAAAGTCGGTGAATCCGCATTAGCAGGGATAGATTTTAAGAGGTGATTTCAAGAAACAAAAACATTCACCCTTTCTTGACAGACTGGAATCCGCTGCAGGACTTGTCTCGTGGTTTCGTGTCCTAAAGCAACATGAACAAACTTACAACTCAGAAAGCAAGACAACTGGCCCGCGGCTTAACCTGGGAGACGCACACGCACACGCACACACACACGCACACGAACACGCACACGCACCTAATAAATATCAAGGTTTGACTTTTGGCCTGTGGACTCCTGGTGGTCCCCAGGAAACCACAAGTGGTCTCTCTGAGTAATTTAGGCTGGATTTAAGATGCCAAACCTCACTGATGATTTAAAGCCTATATATTTTTCCAGAATTTCCCTGCACATTTCAAGTGACACATTTTTCAATGGCCTTGTTTACATTCACTGAAAACATAAAACAAACCAGATGCGGGACCGAATTTCGCATACTGTAAATAATGCGTCAACACATGGTAGTGACAACACAGCAGTAAAGTGGGGGATGAGGGGGTGGCGTGGATGGTGGTTGGTCTTTACAGCTTATCAGAGAAAAAAAAAAAACTCTCTCCAAGCATGAATGTCTGTGCACAACTGCACATGCAATGTACGCACAGAAATATGCCTTCCTGACACTTTTCAAAAATCTACTTGCAAAATTTGCACAACACTCCTCAATTGGCGTTAACGTGACCGGCAAGTTTAAAATTCTGTTTCAGATGGTACAAACTCCATTGAACGAAGCCCCTTTGGAAGTCCCACAGGTTCAAACTGTGCTCAACTGCACGCGCTCAGTGTCTGGTGAGCAAAATGAGCAGCTGGTGAAGAGAGTGTTGGAAAAAAAACATTCACTCCCGACAAACTGCTGCCATTCAGGTAAACGCGCAGTCATGTGAAAAGCTGAGAACTAGTTAGCGCTGAGACAATCTTTAGCCTTTCCCTTGTCAAAGGCAACTGCCTTGTTTTGTTCAGTACGAGTGCTAGAGACACTGCAGCTTGAGCTCAAAGCGAAAATGAAAAAAATGAAAAGAAAAGTTGCAATAAGTAGAAGAAAGACAATTGGAGTCGAGGCCAAAGGCAGCAAACACAGTTTGAATTCAGATCTGCTGCCCCTCCTTCAGTGTGTGTGTGTCAGGGAAGCTCCTCTGCCTTTGGCTTCCTCTCGTTTGCTTCAAGCAGTGTAATTGTGATTTCACGGCCAGTTGGATTCTGTCACTCCCAATGACTTTGCCTTCTATATAAAACCGTTGGGCATGTATTTAAACTGAGAGTGATGGGGCGGTCACCTTAATAATGGATTTTCTCCGAGGCAGAGAAGCAAATGTGCTTGAGATGAGGGCACTGTTGAATTTTTTTCTGTTGTTGGCTAGACGCAACTTATTTGCAGTCCAAAGTGGCATTGACTAAATGTCTGCTTTTCATTAATAATTCAAATGCAAAAAAGAAGTTCTCTGCTGGCCAGAACACAAACAGAAGCACTGACCCACATCCCATCAATTGAAAGGATGTTTGGAGAAGATTACATATTTTTTTTAAAAATGCAAACTGCGAAACGCCATAGACGGCCAAACAAATTCATAGCATTGCATCCGGTTTTATAAACTCTGAAGCAACGGATATTTGAACGCAAACCGTGCAGCCACCCGTGTAGACAGACATAACACCCATAGGCGTATATTCTTTATCCTCTGTAAGAATATTTTAAAAATATTAAAATTCAGTGAAACTCTTGTGTGCATCTGTATTACACTGCCCCTTGGTGGCCACGCTAAGCATACCAGGAGGAGCCCGACATGGGTGTGGAACTCACTGATGTTTTCATTCATTTCAATAAAGGATGCTTTTTGATCAAGAAATGATTTTGAAAGAATTGATTTGGAGCAAAATGTTTGCAATTACTGTAGTTAGGATCACAATTTTGGGACAGACTTTCAACCAAAATAGAAAAAAAAAAAATTGTAGCAAGAAATGACAACACATTTTATTTTCATGTATGGGCCACATAAAGGCCTTGAGTTTCAAGGTGGGGTAATAAAATTGTATATATTGTATTGTATATATTCTGGAGAAAATACACGAATTAATAAAACTGAAGTTTCATTTTCTTACATAAAATTGTCTTAAAAGTAAAACTGCTAGCCAAGTGTGGTATATCTCCAAGTTGTAGATCTGATGCAGACAGCCGAGTCCGTTTTAAGATGCTGTTTATTCTCACAATTGGTTACATTGATAACGTGTACAAATCAGTGAGCAGCAAACAGGAGCCTACACATCCATTGGCAGGAAATGGAGTGTGTTGTTGTTGTTTATGAGAAACTGGGAGCCCTCTGCATGCATCCTCTTCCTCCTCCTCCTCCTGCAGAGAACTCCCAGCTCCTGGTGTATAGTTGCACTTTTTTTTTCTTCTGCAAAGCGGAGCCTGTTGGAGCGTTGCGAGCACTGAAACAATGACTCAGAGTGAGACTTCAACAGCCTCCATGAATAAAATCAGTATATACTTTTATAAAATAGAATAAATAAAATAAAAATATTTCTGTTCAGTACATACAGTCTTCCTCTCAATCGCCCTCGGGCTTGCAAGGTATTGCAACAACTCTTGCCATGAAAAGAATGCATAGATAATTGCCTATCAGGCGTCAACTTAATTGACAACTGTGAGAAAAAAAAAAGTCATTACTTTCCTTGTTTTTTCATATCTACAAGTTATATGTTACACTTTGGCCATTTGGTGAGTTAAAAAAGAAAAAAGGCATTTCAATAAAATAGAAGAGTAAAGACATTCAAAATGAAAGGAATAGCTTATGACAACAATAAATGGCAAATGTTACCTTACATGGAAAATATGTACATACATTTGTCAACCCGTTCACATTTCAATCAGACAAAAGGTGGCGAGAAGGGCTACTTATTGTTGCCAGGTGATTTTCCTGTCAATGGGAAGAATGTGCTCATTTCTCATGTGTGTTGCTTTCGGGTTTTTTGTTTGGATATAAATAGTTAAATCCATAAAAGAAAAAGAAAAAAAAGCTCAAAAGGTTCTTGTGAAAAATAAGTCATGTTAGGAGAGTGCGGCACTGGTGAAAACAAAAAGACAGGAAGTAAGGATGTATGCAGTTTAAAAAAAAAAAAAAAATTAATTGAAGCACACAAACGCCTGGACACACGTCAATAGCAGCCAAAGGGAACTTCCTATTTGCTTGAAGCAATATCCACATGAACACGGGCGTTCCGTTTTGTTTTGTTTTTTTAAATACCGGTAACATAAATGTCTTCGGCAGATTTACATTGGAATACAAAACGAGAATTTGCTGCCATCAGGCCAGAGCGTCTTATGTCACAATTTGGTAAACGTAATATATTTTCACAAATTTAGACTATTAGTCAGTCCACATGTGGGTAGTATTTAGTTTAATGAATTACTTTATTTATACAAATTATTGACCAATCTAGAGTGTGGAAAATGGCACGCTCTCTTTGAGAAAGCAATGTTGAAAAAAACCTGTCGTGAACCGATGAAGAGTGAAGTGTGTTACACTCCAAACAAATATCTATTCATCCTCTTTTCCACAGATTCTCATTCGGGTCGCCGACAAAGGTCGAAAAAGGCGACTTGATAAATGTAATTTGCATGTGGACCTGAGGTCAAAATGCATAGAGAAATACAACAAAAACAAATACCCCAGTTCATGCGGACATGCCATGAGTCACCTCCCCCCACCTAAAAAAGGTGGAATTGTTTTTTTTTTTTGTTTTTGTTTTCCCTTGCACAATGTGAATAAAATGACAGCAACAGGTTGAAAAGCACTTAGCTGGGGTCCAGATGCTGAGCAGCACGTCTGCCAGCATGGCCACATGTGCGGGGTGTGAAAGCAGCAGTCTCTCTTCTGCCCGCGGGGGCTAAACGTCACCCCAGTCTTGTGCGTCCTCCGCCTTATGGCTATAATGTGTCATCATCCGAGTGGTGACAAAATGGCGAGTACATGAGCGGATGCTTTGGGTGAAAGGTCACCGCTTGTTGTTGTTTTTTTTTGTTTGTTTTTTGACCATCCAGGCCAAGCATCTGTCTTTTTCTCACTCCTTCAGTATGTAAAAGCAGCAGTGTATTGATATTGCCTCATGTGTATTATTTGTTTAGGAAAGGAAGTTTCATGCGGGTTCATGTGAGCGAGACATATTTTTTTATTTACTCATGTCCTCGTTATTGAAGTCGTCATTGTGACACTTCCTTTCCTAGCGCATCTTACAGTCTTCTGCATGTAAAGTGTGAGAGCAAAGGGGGGCGGGGGGGGGGTAACTGTAGACACAAGAACATAGACACCACCTTGAATGGGTTGGCATTTTGCCACGTCTTAGCTTCCGCCATATTGGAAGTGGCAGCTCTGCCCACACAGAAATACAAGTAAAATGAAACAACAGCCTACTAATGTTTAAAACATTAATGCCGCTCATTTACACACGGACACTAACATTCAAGAAATAGAATAATAATGATTATGAACTTTTAATCCGATCATTATACATTTTCACTGACAGTTTACGATATACGTTAGCACCGAATCAACTTCTGTATCTGTTTCTGAGTGTTTAAAGCAAACAATATATGCAACATGTTCACTGTGATGGTACATATTGATATATTATTATTGAATATTAAATCGGAGCTTATAATAACCAACATTCTGATATGTGTGATGTGGATTTTCTGAATAGAACGCACCGACATTTACATCGAATTCATTTTGAGTAATCAAGTAACTGATATCAATTTAGCTACGAATAGGACAAACATAAAAGCGTTCCCTTCTAACTGCTTTATCAGCCCTTTACGGTATGTTTGGGAAGCTTGCATAGAATGAAATAAGATAGCCAGGCAATGACAGCAGTATTTTGGGGCAACTTACTTAAACAGGAAATACCTCTCTGTGTGAAAACTCGTTTCACTGGAGGAATTAACAGTATTATGCACATAGAGGGCTTCATAGCATTAGCCACAAAGTCAGAAAAATCTCAAATAGCAAAATGGTGTTATAAATGGCCAAATACGATCAAAATTCATTGGCTATATTCGGAATCATTCGCACAGCAATCACGCTTGCCGATAAAGTTTGGAATAGTTTGGAATCACCGGTAGACGCTGCAAGAGGGCTGCGCGGCAACTTCAACCAAATAGATGAACTCCTCAACTCACAATGATATAGTGCCTTGGCGTCACAATGCCACCAGATGGTGCCAAAGCAATTGCTTTGGCCCGAGCACTAAAACGGTAAATAGTTGTCATACTTTTCACAACAAAGAAGTCGAGCAGTGTTTGAAAAGTATATTTCCATGTACCTCAGGAATGAACCAAACCGTTCACAACAGAAAATCCCTAAAAAGTGTTAAGTGAGTAGGGAATAAGTGAGAGATTCCCAACACAACAATTGCTCATTTTGAAAGCGATGACTCCGGGCTTTGACCGTAAGACTGCATTTTCACCGATCTTGCCGAGTGGCAGGATCCAATTGGGCGGCGACGCACGAGTCAGCGTTCAAGATGGCGTCTATGTCAAATTGATGTCTACGGTAGAGGCGCATTTAAACACTGACAAGGTGGGCGTAATAAACAGGCTTGGCCGAGTGTGCAAGGTCATGCTGCACGTGCAATGACGACGACTAATCGACGGCGCGCTGTCTTTGTTGCCCCGCCCTATGGGGAATACGAGACGCTTCTATGTACACTGTTCACAATTAGCCGTCTCACGTTGAAAACACGCTCACAATGATGCTCATGAACAAAATCTGGAGGGTCTTGGCTGTTACCATGGTTACAGGAGTCTATGGTACTTTCTGCAGCGATGCGGGTAGTTACCATGGCGACTGGGAGCAGGGTACGGCCGGGGAAGTCGGTAGTGCTTGGATGCTTTCTCCGGTCACTGCGGTGATTCTGTGACGGGCCGCTTCTGTTTGAGGGTGTCGATGAGGGAGAGGACGCCCCGCTTGACGCTGGTGGAGACCCGGCGTGACACGGAGTCGCCCGGCGGTGGGGAGCCGCAGGCCTTCTGGGAAAGTGGCCGCGCCACCAAGCACTTCTGGTACCGCAGCTGAGAGAAAGAGGAAGGGGTGTGGTCAACCAAAGGTACATGACAGCAAAGTGCAGCCTTGTACTACCTTGTTTCCTAATTCTTCCCTTTTTTCTGCTTCCTTCGGCCTGCCTTCCTTCCTCAAAAGCCTGCTTTTTATTCATACATCCTTATAGCCTTCCTCGCTTCACTTAAACCTACTTTTCTGCCTTCCTTCCTATTTTTCCTTCTTACTTTACACCTCTTTTTTTCCATGCAGCCAGGTACATGACAGCAAAGTCCAGCCTTGTACTACCTTGTTTCCTAATTCTTCCCTTTTTTCTGCTTCCTTCGGCCTGCCTTCCTTCCTCAAAAGCCTGCTTTTTATTCATACATCCTTATAGCCTTCCTCGCTTCACTTAAATCTACTTTTCTGCCTTCCTTCCTATTTTTCCCTCTTACTTCACGCCTCTTTTTTTCCATGCAGCACTTACATCCCTCCTACCGGTGCTTAAACCTGCTTTTTTTTCTGCCTTCCTTTCTGACCACCTTCCTTCCCTCCCTCCCTCAAATATTCCTTTCCACCTTCCCTCAGAGCCATTTATTTTGTGTCCTTCATTCCTTTCTTGAAACTACTTCTCTGCCTTCCTTCATTCAGTCCCTGCCCAAGACTGTTTAGAATCTACTTTCTTCGTTATTGACATGAATGATTTGCCAGTATTCATGGTACCTCCCCACCCCCCCGTACTAATATGTCAAATGTCTTGGAATAGACCTCAACTATAAATTCATCTGGGATTACGATAGATCCCTTGGTTCCGCTCTGAATGTAAAAAAATTCACCTCAGCCATTTAAGACCATTTCTACTTTGTAACATCATACATGAAACTTGGAGAGAAGAAAATTCTAAAGGTCTTTTCGGTCTTATAATTACCAATCAACAAAGCCGACGTCTGTCACTTATATGTCAAGGTCGGCTGCTTGTATCCATGCCTTGAATCTGAATTAATTCATCACTCCTGACTTGAGTGCACACATAATAGCCTGAATGCAGTTCTTCCATTTACTTTTAATAAATTGAATGTAGTAGAGCCCGACAAGGCAGATAGCTTTTTATCTTCCTAATTTCAGCATAAGGCAGTTTCAAACTGCCTTTATGGCAAATTGCTGCAAGAGAAGCATGACGCTTGTCCCTTTCAGACACAACTCAAAGAAAGTGGGACATTGCCGCGTCTGAAGTCAGCGGTAGCAACGATTTCTTTCATCACCAAGGGGCAGAAAACAGTTAAATTTGCCGGATACTACCTCGGAAGACAGGAAATGTGCAATTTGTCTTCAACCCCCACATTCCGCATCCGTACGCGCACCAAGATGGGGAAAAAAATGTAATAGGCCATCATAGAAGCCAGTGATGAAAACAGCTTTCCTTTGTGTGTGTTTGCAGAATTAAGTAACAGCTACTGTACTACTGGTTGGGGTGGTACCCGGATGCAAGAAGAACTCACAAAATCTCGGGGCAGTTTGTTGCTCACAAATTTCCCACTCAAAACTACGTGAAGCAACAAGACTCTGTTTCACAGTATTCTGAAACGTTTTTCTCTCAGGGGCCATTTTAGTTTTTAATCGAGGGCATATTCATTTCTGAAATGATCCTACTAATTTATTATACTTGCAGTTGTAGGTTAAATGTTTTGTACAATCCTACGATGGAATGCGCACCAGTCAGAAGCTGGTGCATGAGACAGATGGGCGGCGAAAATTTGTTTATTCTTGCCTATGCCATCTAAGGTGGGTGTAGCATGGTGGCAAAGTTTGATGATCATTTCAAGGTTTCCTCGAACGACTCACCATACAAGCAGCCTGAACAGCCTCGGACACACTCCCGGCGTTGGGCTCGCACCAGAACACGTGACAGTCGTAGCGATGGCCGCCAGCGTCCATGATGAAGGCAAACGTACGCACATCGTGTCCCACGCCCATGAACGACAGGAATCGTACGCGGCACTCCACCAGCACTTCCTCTTCATCCTGCGTGGGGAACGAGAGACGTAAGGATTCACATAAAACTGAGTGCGGTTGTCTTAATAAATCGGACCACTGGAGCGGACAAGCTTTGTGTTCTTAAATCCATAATCTTTCTTTTTTTAATGAATAAGTTTGTTTCTTCACTGTGCAACACTGCAATTTTTATGACATTTCAATGTCAGGTTGAGTGACTGACCTCCTCTTTGCTGATGGTGACTGTGGCATCGGCCACATTGAGGGCCACTGGAGTCCAGTCCTCTTTGCTGGAAGCACTGACGAGACTACCTATTGCGCCATTCAATATGTCCATGCCTGCAATGAGCCGGATAACGGTCACATTTTAAGTACATTACCGGTATTGCTATGTCGCAGCTCATCAATTGAACCCCAAAATGAACACAATTGAATTTATTTAAAATAAACGACAACTATTCAACTCATTTCAACTCCACCTATTGCGGGTGGGCGAACCACCTACCTATTGGTCTGGCAACGGGCATCATTCCGAGGTAGAGCACCTGAAACTTTTGAACCAACTCAGTCTTTGGTGTGGGGAATTCTGCCAAAATAATACATCAACGGTGTTTAAATGGTTCGAATGGTAATTACAGTAAATGATTTAGGTACTGAGTGACGATGATATGGACTAAGTACCAACCCTGTAAGGGCAGGTCTCGTCCTGCCTGAATCCTGTCCTGGAGAGAGCCTCCTGCCATCGCTTTGGCATTCTTTCTCTCAGTCATAATCTGAATGTGGGTGAGAGATGGGGTGATGGCGGGAGGGAAGAAAGGGTGAGGAAGGTGGGTCAGAAACATGTTAAAGCAGTAGAGTGTTCAATAAGAATGCAGATGCAGTACTGTTTTTTTTTTAATCTATATTGTATTTTGAATTTTCCATTTCGACGTTTAGCTGATCTTCTCCGGTATCAAGGTGAATCAAAACCTCTGACGTTAATATGGAAAACACATGTTACGTGCAAATGTCTTTTGAATTTGATTATACCATAAGCACAGGAGTGGATTGGAGCTTTTGTGGATACTATTTTTATACACAGTAAATTTATATAGTGCACAACCACAATGACTACAACTAAGTTTTGGTGGTTAAATGGCCATCTTGGCTGGCACTATTTTTATACACAGTAAATTTATATAGTGCACAGTCAACCACAATGACTACAACTACGTTTTGTTGGTTAAATGGCGATCTTGGCTGGTAAATAAATAAATAAATAGAGACCGTGTTAGACATAATAAAGTCAAAACATTTTTTTTTTTTTTTAACATTCATTAGTTTGTGGCTTCCTCGCACATTCCAAAGACTTGCATCTTAGGTTAACTGAAGTCCATAAATAAAAGTGAGACTGTGTATGGTTACGAAAGTCAGCGGGATTAGGCTTTAGCTCACACGTGACCCGAATGAGGAAAAACACTGTAGGAAACGGATTCATTGATTTGTTACATGAAAAAAATCAATTTTATATTCCTGATCCTGTTGGGTCATTTTAAGGAAATGTAATGTTTTGCACCTTTTGTAAGGGCTCTAATGACTAGCATAATATAAAACATGCTAAATAACTATACATTTTGAACAGGATATGCAAGTATTGTGAAAGGTTGACCAATCAAATAAAAATACACATGGTCTTGAACTCTGTGTTGAAATGCATTGTTTGGACATATATGCCGTGTCATACCCGGGAGCAGATCTCATGGAGGCTGGTGGCAATGGCTTTGGCCGGCGTGTCACAGCGGAACACATGGCATTTTAGGATCCTTGTATTTTTATCCCGTGCCACGTATGCAAAATCCCTGTGAGGAACAGAAGAATCCAAAATATCTATTTGTGGACGCATTCAAACAAGAAACATAACTGACCATCACACGTACAGGAGGTAATAATGAAAGATATTATGGAATCCCTTCCACACAGTTTGAACAGCTTCGATTCGTCTGGGAAGACTTATGACATTTTAAATTTGTCGGGATCGTGGATGTCAATCGATCGGACAGAGGGCATGTTCTAGTTTAGCAGCTCTACTACTTTTTCTTAGCCCTCAAGTATCAACATCATGACCACTAAAATACAATTGCATAGTAGGCCAAAGCATTGATCAAAAATTAGGTTTTATTGATAACACTTATTCATTGTATTCAGTATATTACGCATTAAATCCACTCTGCAGTTGGAATATTAACACTCTGCCCTACAAAATAAAAAAACGAAACAATGACTTCATCAAAGTAATGCACATACACTAAGAGTCAAATTCAAAATGTTACCGAAGAAAAACAGTTATAAAGATCAAATGCAAATGTTGAATTGAATATAAAAGTTAAACACAACCCAACTATCCTTAAAAAATGCACTATGAAAAGATACGGTAACATGTAACATGATCTGCACAGTTTGAACATTTCATTCAGAGATTCGGGTGCGCGACGAGAGTGAGCCCGCCGATCACGATTGGTACCGCACTTTGAGAATGACTCTTGTACTTAATCCCAAACGTGTTTGATCGAGTTGTTGTTCTCTACAAAATCCATCTAAGCACGCTGCTTCTGGACTTTACTTTGTGCAAAGGGAACAGGAATAAAAGAGCATTCCTTAAAATGTTCCCGCAAATGTGGTACCATAGAATTGTACAAAAGAAAGACTTTTCCCCCCCCCAAAGTATGAAGGAATTCACTTGTTACAACTATGTGGGACTTGTGGTCGGACTGATGTCACTTCGAGACAGATGAGAGACGAGCTGACCTTTACCGTTATGAAAATGACACACACACACACAAACACACCCACACTCATACACACTATGGCCAAGTAGACAGACCCGAGAGATCGATAGCGCAGCGCAACGTGAGAGTGAGATGAATAGAGTGACAGCAGGTGGCGGTACTGAAAAGAGGGAATTCATAACAGGAAGGAAGGCACAAGGAATTGGATCGCCACTGAGAAGAAACACACAAGCAAAGCATGAAACGTACAAACATGCCGATACATATACGCAGGAACGGTACATTGCAATAACCCTCCTGGGAGCTTTGTGCATTTTTCCACAAAACAAACAAATAAATAAATTCTCAACGCAAAAGGGGAGTCGCGTTGGCCCGTTAAAAAGCATAAAGACTCTGGTTTCTCTGGGATGATCTAATTTCTCCCTCTGTCTGTGTGCATATACTATAAAAACATGTTTGCAGACAGAAAAGGACAGAGGGGGGTCACTCTCATTTCCTAGATGTCTAAAATGTGTTCATTTCATGCACGCTCACTTGGAAGGGGATAGAAAGACGGAGACACAGAGGAAATGAAACAATAAGAAATGACGGAGATGACGTTGAGATGCAAAAGAAGAGGAGAGGAATGTGTTTACCTCTCTCTGGAGCCACGGAAGCCAGGAGGGAAAGCGCAGAGGTTAGTAGAATATAAGAGTTTTTTAATTCCCCATTGTGACGGTAAAATGCTGTCTTGACAATCAAACTGGCATGCCTGATCAACGCAATTATTTCAAAACTGCATTCGCATGCAGTCAAGGAACAGCTAACATCTATCATGGGAATAATCGCATGGGGGGGAAAATTGCCTTCAGACCCTGAAGGCCCAAAACGTACTGTCGGCTCAAACATGAGGACAATTAAATGGCAAAATAACCTGCTGAGATCTGAGTCATGTGACAAAGAAAACGCATCTGAATGGTAATTGCAAATTACAGTCTGAAAAGAGTTGCTGCCGATGACACAGTTTGACTCAGAACGTGCAACTATGTTTCGTCATGCGGCTCCTGAGATCTTCTCACATTTAGTTCAAATGATTTAAACTTTGACACTTTATTTAAACCAACTTTTACAGAGTATACTAGTATTTTACGAGATTTTGAAAGAGACTTTTTATTAAAAATGTGAATTGAAACGGGTCCACATTGTATTCATAAAAGGTGTCAGCCATTGTTCCATCAAAAACACTGAAGATAGATATTTACACCAAATACATAAAGACACTTGTCAAACTCTGCTTGAAACTGCTCTGCTTTTTTGGGGGGTTTGGGGGGCATTTGCGGAGCATGGCCTCTGTTACCATGACAACTCAGGTCAAGCTAAGCCAAGGGCTACTCCGAGATGTTTACCCATCTGCGTCCAGACTACAAATGAATAATGCTTGCGTAAAGCCACCGCTGGCTTATGGAAACGGCACAATTAATAACATTCTCAGCGGCTCTCTCAGAGTCTCGACATATTTTTAGAAACTGTCCAAGAAACAACATATATACTTGGTTGTTTAATTTGACACTTTAGGTCAGTTGGCACTCCAGAGACCCAGCTATTTGTAAGCAAAAAAAGTAAAAAGTACATTTTCCAGAATATGTTCCCTTGAATGCATTTTTACATGTGCTCTAGCCATGTGTGGTGGCACTCCAAAAAACGCAAAACAAAATAATTTCAAAGAAGTTGCGAACAAGCAAACCAATGAATAACAAAAACATAAATACATGCCTGGAAAAAACATCCTCGGACGAGACGACAATCCAAGCAATTAAGTGGCAAAACATGAAAATCCTCCGAAATAAAAATTGTGCGGGGAAAAGCAAAGAGGTGCCACAGGGAACTATTGATGCAGAACAAGTGAGTCATGAGAAGGAAGAAATTATTATCATCGCACATTTGAAAACGCCAGAAAGATAAAAGTTAAGAGTGTGTGTTCGTGTGCACACGTCTGTTGGGGGAAATGGAAGATAAAAGTTAAGAGTGTGTGTTCGTGTGCACACATCTGTTGGAAAATGTTATACCTTAGCCGCTAAGGTATAACATTTTCCACACAAATCGCATCATCTCATGCCAGTGCACCCGAAAATGTTAAGTTTGATGTGGGGGTAATTTCTATTGCGACAAATGAGTTTAATGGCCCATGGGAGGAGTGGCAGCTGATCGGGAGCACAAGCACACATTGTTGTGAATGTCAATACCATATTTACAAAAGAAATCACTTGTGTCTTGTATCTGTCATAGCAACAGACCTCGTTTCATCAAACCATCATGTGAACACATAAGAAGAACAAGAAAACCTACAGGCACAGAAACCTACAGGCACTATGCGGGCTGATCGTTTTGGCCCTTACTACTACGATTACAAAAATACAATAATGTGGACAAATTACTCACGGCGGTTTTGTTCCCCCGTTTTGGGAAGAAATCTTTGAGACGCTCTGCATATGAGTGCACGCTTCCCAACCTGCATGCTGCAGATCCAGTGAGTAGTAAGCAGAGCTCCCCCTGTCCCCCTTCTTCAGCTAAGCCCCTCCCCTATCTTCTCTTCTGAGCCGCCTCTTCCTCCTCCCCTCATGCTGCTGACTGAGATGTTATCAAGCTCTCCAAATAAGAATGCTCCAAAAATAAAGGTACGGGACTTGAGGAGGTCAAGGTCAATTTGTCTCACACGGGGGTTAGCTCTTTTAAATACAGTGTGTGTCTGTGTTTTCTAAATCCGCAACGTTTCCATGACAACATCAAAATTCAAAAGTGTTTTTTTTAACTGCAAAATATAACTTCAGTAGTTTTAAATAGGGGGGAAAAACGTCTGCCAAAATTAGAAAATTAAATGTTATTGAGCAGTCAGGGCATCTGCACTTGATGTTTTTTTTTTTTTTCCATGAGCGAGAGAGCTTCAATTTTTCTAGAAATCGTCAGGAACTGTACGATGAAGAAGGAGATATTTTGGTATTGTTTTTAATCATTTGAAATAAGTTTCAACGATGGCATTCCAAACTGTGTAAAATTGATTCATTGATGAGGAGTTCTGTCAATTTTGTGGAGCTGATGGGTGATTAACCCTGTCTTAAAGGGGACATGAATTATGGAAAACGGACTTTTTAATTGCGTGTACACAAATTGCTGGGTCTGGGTGAAATGTACAATTAAAACAACCACGTCAGCCATTTTTTAGCTGCCCCCCCCCCCTGTTTGTCTGCAAGCGAGCCATTCTGTATTTTATCCAATTTACTTAATTAATTTACATTATACTGCATTGAGTTCTGCATCCCTGACTTGGCAGCCAGGCTGGGCAAAGAGCCGCCATTTTCAAGTGAGTTTTGCTGTCAAGATTACCCAGAAGCACAATTAAGTCCACGGCAAAATATAAGTAGAGCTGCAGTGTTTTGATAACTGGTACATACTGGAGTGTAAGGCTTCTTAAATTCATCGAATAACTTGAATAATTTAACTACAAAAAGGTTGACACAAAATCTCTCCACTGGCACTTTGCAGGGAACATTTTCCCACACGGAATAATGTTAATGCAGTCGCACACTCGCTCTTTTTGTAGAAAAAAAGTTGGCGCGGTGGCAGGGAGCCAGGAACGAAGAGTTAGTAAAACGTTTGTATACATGTCACATTTGACAAAGAAGACAAAAGGCAATATGTACGAGAGGTAAGATCTTAAGCCCGAGCCCGATTCGAAATTCGGGTCGGGCCTAAAATGTCAATCATTGCTTCGGGTTCGGGTCGGGTCTTCTCTCTCGCTGACTTTTTTTAAAAATAAATAAATGTTTAGTGCGCTGAGGCGTTTCGATGCCGTGAATAGTTTTGGCCACGAGAGACCGTGGTTCGCAAAAAACCACAAGTCGCCTCATCACAACACGTACTGTACTAAACTCTTGCAATGACAATTCAAAGAACTCCTTCCTGTCTTTGTCTATTATCCACCTGTCATTGTTCTTTGTCTGTCTGCTTCTCTCTCTTAAAGGGCCGCGCTACATTCTTAAGGACATACTGCTGCTGTGGTTAATCGTCCAATTTTCAACCCGTCAAAATGACGGACGGCCTTAAATTTTCCCCGTCAACTCTTAAAAAAAATCCGTCAATGATGGAAAATTGTCGGTTAATGTACCCTCTGCATAAACAGAAATATAAAAGATGTAAATGTTTATACAGTATTATTTAACTTAGATTTCGTTATAAAAGACAGGTTTTAATTTATCATAAATTACCCCTCCTCCTCACAAATAAAATATGAAATTTCGGGTTTGCTTCGGGCTCGGGCCTGCAAATCAAGTTAATTGGTCGGGCTCGGGCCGGGTCGGGCTGGATTTTTTTGGCCCGATCTTACCTCGACATCAAATCCATGGTATCATTTTAATCACTGTCTGTCATGACATTTATTTTCCACATGATGGCGCAGTAGTACAAATAAAGCCTCATGATGCTTCGGCCCAGGAACGACCCAGTTGGATGGGAAGCCTCATTGCTTCATTTTCCCATCACTAACGGCAACAAACAAATATGACAGTAGCAAAGAGCAACAAACAGCAACAATGACCCGACAATGAGTGGTCGGGCTGGGAGTCCTTTTAAAGCACTAATTACCTAATGACCAACAGGTGTGCAGCTGCAGCCCTACAGTGCCACCTGTTGGTCCCAAACCGAATCATGACAAAAACTTCCTAGAACAAGAACCCTTGGGTGCACCTTTACATTATAAATCATCAAAAGAAAAATACCAAAATGAAACAAATGTCAATCCATTCATCATCCATAGGCCTTTTCATTTTGACCATCTCTTTGTAATGGTCTTCCTCGAGGCAAATACTAAGAATCCGAAAAAGATATTGATAATCGGAGGAAAAAAATCCCTGGTGCCAAATCCAATGAATATAAAAGAACATATCATGGATAATGAAAACACGATGAGCAATAGTTCTCACAAAATCTGATGGACCTCCTGCCAAAAAGGTAACAATACTGAGCAAGACCAAAATATGTGAAAGGATTTTCGACATAAGCCTTCCATGCTGTCTTCAAAATGCAGATGTGTTAGTGTAGTCTTTTTTTTTTTTTTTTTTCAGATGATTCTAAAGACTTGTCCAGGAGAAGTCTCTCCATAGGGAACAATTAAAAGCATTCTATTGTAACACACATAACTGTTACTAATATTCAACACTCAGCACCATATTTACTTATTTTTCCCATTTCACGTTTACATGGAATGATTGCACCAGCACTAAAGTGAGGGGCACCAACATTTTTGACCACATCACATTCAATACTGCAGTTTTACAAGTTTAATCTTATGAAAAAAAAAATTAAGTCTGTATTTTTGACTATATTGGATGGTAAATGATTTTGATAATGATGGGAGGGTGGAGGGGTACAGGAAAATCTGGACTGTGGCCAATCAGAGGAGGGTCCCACCCTTCATTCTCTTTGATTGACTGAAACCATGATGTCTGTCAGTTGAATGAGGCTTTTACAGTTGGGGAGACTTCCATCGGCGGGTTGCTTAAGTTCCAGCACGCCCTGCACCCTTGTGAGGATAAGTGGAACAGAAAATGGATGGATGGATGTATCTCTACTTTGTTTTACATATACTATGATAACTTTTATGTCATGAGCTATTTCTTTCCTTCATACATTTCTCCTTCCATTGTTCTGATTCAAGTGTTCCTTCGGTTCAAGTACAGTAATTTAAAGAATCTGGGAGGTGTAGATATTTTCCGACATTTAATATTTTTAATAATTACTGTTCTTGAACCTTCATATTTACATTCTAAAGGTGCTTTTTCATTGTAGATTTGACTGAAT
>NW_017805497.1:750594-753123 GCF_001891065.2 Hippocampus comes | reverse complement strand
AACTCTTGCAATGACAATTCAAAGAACTCCTTCCTGTCTTTGTCTATTATCCACCTGTCATTGTTCTTTGTCTGTCTGCTTCTCTCTCTTAAAGGGCCGCGCTAGATTCTTAAGGACATACTGCTGCTGTGGTTAATCGTCCAATTTTCAACCCGTCAAAATGACGGACGGCCTTAAATTTTCCCCGTCAACTCTTAAAAAAAATCCGTCAATGATGGAAAATTGTCGGTTAATGTACCCTCTGCATAAACAGAAATATAAAAGATGTAAATGTTTATACAGTATTATTTAACTTAGATTTCGTTATAAAAGACAGGTTTTAATTTATCATAAATTACCCCTCCTCCTCACAAATAAAATATGAAATTTCGGGTTTGCTTCGGGCTCGGGCCTGCAAATCAAGTTAATTGGTCGGGCTCGGGCCGGGTCGGGTCAGGCTGGATTTTTTTAGGGCCGATCTTACCTCTAATGTGTACCACAGCAACACGTCTACTATCGCCAACACAAGGTCATGTGACATCAACCAATTTAATATCGCCTCCCGCTGGGGGCGGGGGCGAATTACAACTTCCTGTAATGCAAACCACTAGCAATGGCTTTACAAAACAAACACTATGAAAACACGCAATAAGGACGAGCTGCAGATGGACGCAACTCACGGCGAGTCACGCATGACAGACCGCCTAATGGGTTAGACAGTTAACAGCCAACCAATTCTACACTCTCATTCGCTGATGCCCATGACACTCACCAGACCAGAGCATTTTTTGCGAGTGAATTAACTGGTAGATTGACAAAAATGTACTGTTCACTTGGCTCCAACAGGCAATTCAGTCTCTTCCTGAGGGACACAGCGCCCTCTACTGGATTATCTTCCTCTATCCTCCCACCACAGTGTCGGGTGAGTCGATTATTAATGATTGGCTGAAAGCCTTCTTAGCGTTTTAATTGTCCTTCACCTTCTTACAATAAGGAGAATGGGCAGCGAAGAACAAATAGAGGCATACGTGAAGGGCAGCGGTGATGTGTTTTGTGGTGAACAAGAAACGGTAACTCGCCCTTTCCTTTCATGCAGTGCTTCGTCATATAAATTTCAGATATTGTTCAGTCCCTTCGTCATCAATGATCTCTTTCTCCCTGCAGTCAAGTCATCCGGCTTGTTTAAAAAGTACACCAGTTCAGTAACACAGTACTATAGTAGGAAATATTAGGGCCCAGGTCTAATTTAGGTTGCCATTACGTTGCCACGGTAACCTACCTGCCATTGTCACGACCAACGCCCCAGACGCGGATGCTGGCGATTGGCTGAGAGTGAAGGACACTGCGATCCATCGGGTCAACCAGGTTCAACATATTATTCTGCAGCAACAGGTACATGTCCTTCCCCTATACAGATGAACACAAACACACACACACGTTTATTAAGCGTGCAGTATCAACGTTCGCCAACGGTGACAGCTACAGTATCTGGAGCTTTTGTGTAATGCCTCTTATGACTTAATCGGTCACGTTGGATGGATGCAATCGACATGGATAAATGGATGAACGTTTCCATAGACGTACTCCAAAACGGAACAGAAACAACTGTCACTTCCTGTGGGTGAAACGACCGTGCGTCCCAGTACTTTAGTTTACATGGAGATGGAACTACACTAATAACAGCAAACTGTATGAGAAAATCCATCTATTCTCTGAGCCACTCAATCATATAAATAAGTTTCTTTCTCTGATGTTTGTCAGTTCCTTTCGGCATAGTGCACAGTCTCTGCGTTCCTTTATTAAATATACACACAGACTTCAGAAAAAAAAAGCAGTAGGAAATGGATGGTGTCTTTTCAAATGAAGTGCAGCCACCCCAGAGAATGACAAAGCTTCATAATATTGCTCCATTTTTCATCACATCATTTGGCTGGCTTCCGGCTCTCGATGTCAATCTAACACTATCACAAAACAACCACTCGCTCCCTCACCTCGCCCCAGATCCCGACTGTGTCTCGGATGTCGTTTTTGGAGTAGGACAGCTGCCGTATGCAGTTGTTCACGGCCACGCTGCTCTTGCCAGGTGCCAAGTCCTCCTCGGCCATTTCCACCCATCCTAGAGAGCGGACTGCAAAACACTGAGACACACAAGCAAAAAAGACCACAATAAATTGAGTCACATGGCCAGAGACCTACAAAGAGCACCCGATTGCACCAAAAAGAGAGTAAATTCATTCATTAGTGGGGGTCTTTTATTCATAGTAAAAAAATCTAATTAATTCACTAAAAACATTGTGTTTTCCATAACAAAATGTATTATTCAGACTAATGAGACATAAACTAATTATTTTTACTTGTGTTGTACAGCAATGGTGGCTTCATTACCACGCCATCAATTACACTAGTTATTTTCAACACAAGATCATAAAACTCCAAAGGTTTATCTACACTACTTATCCAGCTAAAATGACAAGCAAGTATGTAAACCTGACAGAGGGAATGTATTTTAAGAGACTGTGTTTATTTAAATTAAAAAAAAAAAAAAAAAAA
>NW_017805497.1:740355-750534 GCF_001891065.2 Hippocampus comes | reverse complement strand
GGGCGGGGGCTGCTGCTGCTGCTGCTGCTGCTGCGTGGCGAGGTCCGTTGTGTGGATGTTGTGAAATGGCTCGTTAGAAAGTGTGAGGGGGACAATGATCGGCACCGCGTGACGCCGAGCCTCAGCTGTGAAGCCCTCCTCGTCGCTCTAGCAGACGAGCTCTGAAAAGCAGGCAGCGTTCAAGTCCGCACCGACTCGAATGACAACGAAAGAGAATGCCAGCATCCTTTTTAATTGGGTTGCCTTCCCTATGCCTGCCTTTGTTTTTTGCCCCACTCTAATAGCCCACACGAAGTCATTTTTTTCCCCCCTCCACAGATTCAATTTTCGCTCAAGTCGCGCTTTGAGATACAAGTGACCCGATTTATGCGTTTTTTGAGATAAGAACCGTTGTTTGGGTCAATGTTTGTGCTTTCACCCGCAGGTAGACATTTTAGATACGGCGCATTGAACGCAGGTCACTTCACAAAAAGCAGCAATTTGACAGCGAGTCAGATTTAAAATAAAAAAAAAAAAAAAAAAAAAAACAACAACAAACAAAAAAAAAAGGACTTCAGAACTTTTGTCAAATTTGCTTTCATTGTTATAGGTATACGTTCACCCCTGATGCAAATAATATCAGTTCCACAATACAATCAGGGGGAGACAAACGTTCAACCTGGCTGATCCAGACAGGAGATGACAAATAGAGCGAGCCACGTCTCCATCAAATATTTATTGCCCGGTCAGACGGGACTCTGTCACCTTGTCCAAACCGCTCCAACAAATGGCCACAATCCCAAACAAGAGAGATGATCATCTTGCAGTTTTACATCCTTTCTCTGAATTACTTGGAGTAATTAACGGTTAAAATGGGCATGTCAGCAATCAACAGACTAGTGCAAACATCTCTGCAGATAGGAGAGCTACACGATAAAAATGCAAACAACGGATGTACTTCTGCAAAGTGTGCAATGGTTGACCCGGTTTATAAAGTAGAGCATTGTGTTTTATTTATGGAACACAAAGTGCACTCCACATTTTCAATGCAGGGATGTTTGGGTGAGAGGGCCCATTGAGCGTCTGTCTCACTCTTTACTCTAACATTCATTGCAGGTACATAGGCTATATAAAGTAGACACTCAAAACTATTCAAAAGAAAATAATTTGTCTTGTAAGTCACTAAAACGAGTCCAGGACTGTGTCGACAATTCCACTTTTCCAAATATAATGGTGGCTGGACATCACTGCATGGTGACTCTGCATTTGGAGCAGGGGAAGCAGTGCAGTATCATATCCAGCAGATGGCACTGTTTATCTTTCTGTTCAGTAAGCATGTCAGACAAGTGCAGTAGTTCCAGTGTGCAAATAAACCCGTTTTCTAATCCTGATAATGATCTTCTTGTAATAACCTCCTTCAAGTCGGCCTGTCCTGACTTCCTATGACAATCTGCACACATTACATTTAAGAATTATAATCAGCATCTCTGACAAATACTGTATATGTTTATGAAAACGGGTTTTGTACATATTGATTCTAAACTCACTGCAGATGATGAACAGTTCTGTGCTATTATATTGCATTTTTGTGTCTTCTTTAATTGCTACGTGATAGTGGCGGCATTAAAAGATGGATTACATGTCTTGAATCGATTGAACAGTCAGAAAGAGCAAATAAATGCAGACAGGAAGCAAGTGCCGCTAATGTTTGTTATCACCACTAGGTGGTGCTATCAAACACATCTTCGAAGGCTCGGTTTGGTAAACTAAGTCTTTACCTTTGATTGTGGATCACTGTTGCCGCTGCTCGAGTCGTCTTCTTCCACTGCTGGACGGTTCCTGGAAAGAACATCAAAAGAAGCTATGGAATGGAGTGATGCTGTTATAAGATTAGCAATGGAGTGTTGTTGTGGCGACCATTTAGCTCCGCTGAACAAATCCACCAGAGCAGTCATTTCACTAACAGACATCCATTTCCTGACTGGGAGAGTACATTTCCTGCTTCGTCGGAAGTTATTTAACAGCGATTAAACACTAGATAGGAGAAACTAACCAGATGCAGGTGAAGCATTGTGTAATTGAGTCACAAGAGCAGAGAGAGAATTTAAAACTATGATGGTTAGGCAAAATTGATGTGATTTTACCTTAACTTTAGTGATGCATAGCGAAGCGTTGCACCCTCAAACTCCTTTAAGCTGGGGTCAGGGTTCACCGTGGCCGCCTGCAAGTCCTGGTGTGTAGAAACATTCTAGTCAGAATGTAGGACAACAACCAAAACTCACATAAGACCTAAAAGCCCTCTTCACATATGGAACCACGAATATTGTGTGGTGAGGTCAGTTATTATCCTTAACTCTCTGGTGCATGAATAGAGAAAGCCTAAGTCAAGCTTTTTATGTTGTGTTTTCCCCACTTCTTTGGAAACCCATGAACAAATATTTCTTTATACGTTTAGAAAAACATTGGGTCAAGTTTCAAAATATTTCCAAAAAGAACAACTGTGTTTCTGCATCTCCAAACATCTGCCTCACAGAACAGTCTATTTTTGTGTTTTGTTTTTCTAATCATCTTCTTTTCCTTCCGGCTCGTCTCATTTTGTTAAAGGTTGCCACAGCGCATCATCCTTTTCCATCTCCGCCTTCCTCCTTCCTCCTTCATCCTCCTCTCGAACACCAACTGCCCTCATGTCTTCTTCCGTCACGACATCTATCAACTTTCTCTTAGTCCCTCTGGCTCCATCCTCATCATATAGTCGAACCCCGTTTAGAACATTTCCACAGCTATAATGTTTACATTTCAAAGTTCTGATTTCATGTAAGTCATTTTCCATTTGCCAATTTTGCTTACAACCAACACCTTTATTATAACGTAAACTTCATTATAATGACCAGCTTTTTCCTACAAAAGGCCCTCGTTACAACGAACCACGGGAAGCTAATTGCTGTAAAATAATAATAATATTTAATATTAATAATAATGTATTTAATGTCTCTGTAATAGGAGGGCATTGAGGGCTGGTGTGAGGATTTAGGCTGTTCGACTGACAGTGTTAGCAGGTGCCTTTCTTATTTTTGAGGATAGAAGAGCATATTTTGCAAGGGACTGTGCTCCCGATCTCATTTTTACATTAATTGATTTTGATCCATGGACCCAGGTCGTCAAAACGTGATTGTCGATGAATCAACTTCAAGCTCTAAGCGACGTTGCGGATTGCTGAAGACGAAGCATCAGATAGGTCAACCCCTAATTTGCAGTGCATCGGTTGTAAATAGGCCATAATGCAATTTGATGTCAATATTGTACATCACATGTAAAAGGCTACCGCGTGCATGTGGAAGAAGGGCTAAAAGGACAAAAAATTGTCACAAACCATTAAACATTCAATTCAAACATGCATCCAAAGTGCATAGCAGAGTGCTCTGGCTGGATGGAGGGATGGCAATGATGCACTTTTGTGTAACAGGACATGCTCAGACATCAAGCAAAGGGAGTTTGCGTCGTATGTACAAACAGTCTGCGCAAACACATTCATTTCTATGCAGCAGGAAGAAGGTTGAGTGAACAGACAAGAAAGACAAGTGTGGTGCTGCAGCTGCGAGATGTTTCTGCTCATCAAGCATATAACAATACTGTGCTCGTCCGGTTGATGTTAGAGCTGCAGCTCGCACATGCTGTCCAGGCAGTTAATGCGGAGCATCTAATGATAATTAATCCACACAATCACAGTTTGAGGTGGCGATAAGGCTCAATAAATGCATGATACTTGCCTTCCACACCTCACTATCAATCTTTCCGCCAAAATCACCCCACATGTGTTTCTACAAATGGCGTTTAAAACACAAGTGCATATATAGTTGGGGGGGTCAAGGTTGAGAGGGGGAGTCAAGGAGAGAGAGACAGAACAAAGCTGTTAACTAACTTGCTCACTGCACACCGGTGTTTGTTACAATGAGGAGCAACTCCAGGAAAAACTGTTAAGCTCCAAAAAGTTCCTTGCTCCTATTGAACATTCACCGTTCCATGTAGAATTAGTAAAATATGAAAATACATGACAATCAGCAAGAATTTCAATGACTGGAGAAGATTTGAAAAAAAGGGCCATAAGAGAAACTTTTCACACCTTGTCTTCTTGATGCAGGGGGGTGCACTCTTGATCTGACATCCCCTGTAGCGATGTAGATCGGGGCTATACAGAAAAAAAGGCATACAAATGAGACGCATTCTTTCAAAAGAAGAAAATAGGTAAAATAGTACTGAGTGACAAAAAAATAAAATAAAATAAAAATGATAACTTCAGAGATTCAACAGCTGCCACACTGCCTGACCATTAACTCAGGAGGTGGGAGGTGTGTGCGATACGGCTGTGATGCACACAAATGTCAACAAATGAAGGTTCGACAAGTAAAAATTTTCTGTCAATCTGGTCATCTGCTCTGTCCTGCGCTAGTCAAGCACGTCAGATACGGAGCAGAAATGTGGAATTATACTGATTGAAACAGCCGTAGCCATGGCTAGATCGTAAAAACCTTTGAATCGCTTTTCAAAATTCGGTTTCTATGCTAACATCGTGAAATGAAGCGGCTAAATGTAGCACGCGCAGGTGCCTTGAAATGCGAGGCAGAAAACATTGACACCTCCACCAGATGGATGTGCTTGGATGGATCGTGGCCCATCTATCTGCCAACCTCAGTCAATCCCATCTAAGTCAATGTTTTATCTACCAGCTCTCTATCAATCTACTTTCCTCTCCGTGACGATCCATCATTCTGCATGACTGACTGATTGATTGTCTGACTCTTCTTGTATTCTACTCCGCCACTGGATTATTGACAGTCTTCTCTCTCATTGCTCGCCTGCCTTGTGAGGTTGTTTCTTGTTGTCAGGTATACAGGAAACTAGAGATCGGGTCATGAAGACTAATTCTCACCGCATGTTCAGACCGTGTCCATCAAGGCCAAGAAAAGAGGCGCGTGCAGGTTGACTTACAAAATAGCAGCTGTTGACAAATCCGCATGTTGGCAGAATGTGTTCGTGGAGAGGCTCCACTGAGCTGTCTGAGGTGGTGCTCCCAGAGCGGGTGGAACCCCTGAAGAAGACCTCGGCCTGACATAACTACAGACACACATACAAAAAAAGGTAAACACATGCACAAGCAAAAGCAAAGTGGGGAGAGGTCAGCGGATATCTCCCGAGAAGTCTTAAATGCAAACACTCACTCACCAAATTATGAAGTAAAACTGCACAATCATATACAATCATAACATAGTGGTCAGTTTTTGATCGACAAGGTCATATTTTATAATGTATTTATGATTTTAGTGTAGAGGAGTGTAGAATTGCACTGCATAGAACTGAGAATCATTGAAAATATGTTGCCGCTCTAATCTATCGCCCACGATTTGTGGGGAATAAGGGATGACCTTCTCTGCAAGTAGTTGAAGCCCCGTAAAAAAAAAAAAAAAAAAAAATTCGTAATTGCCTGTATAAATAGTTTAAAGTAGCCATAACTATACCACAAACTAATCGACCCAGAACACTTAAATATCATATAAAACTCATTTCACGAGATTCCCCTTAAAAATGGCTTATAGATTGTTTATTCAGCAAAGTGGCACCGGAAGTCACCGCTGCACAATCAGATAACACCAGTTGACAAGTACTAAACGGGACCTTTGTCATTTGTTAGCTTGAGCCTGGTTTAAGGGGTTAATGGCCACTCAGCAGCGCAAAACCATACACGAGGCAGAGACTCCATTATTTCCGCTAACCTCCCGAGCTAAATACACAAGCTCCTACGTAACCGACAAAAATCATCAGCCAAGAGAGTTGGCACAGACACACATACAACACAAATTACTAATTTTGCTCTGAGTCAGAGTGTGGCATCTTGGGGCAAAATAGAAAAATGACATCAACCTGAAAATATGTGCATTTATTTCATTTTTAAATTGCTCAATCCGTGAATCCGTCAAATCGCAAAAAGGTGGAGGTTTACCGTCATTAAATAAGGACTCCGAAATATAAGACCCAGCTCTCGGTAAGATGCGGTGCAGTGACTTACAACCACCATTCTCATCTATATAGAAGCATAATGAGCTCTTGCATTGGAGCTTAGATTGTGCTTGTATGCCTAATGTTATGAGTCATGAAAATATGATTTCACACATCCAAACATATTCTTTTGTATACTGTGGAAGAATGATGAATATCAGGAACTACTTTCAGTTCACTGCATGCACAGTTGACTAATAGCGATCAGAAGCCAAAACTACGAGACAATAATTTTCCTCATGGCATTTAATATTCCTCAAAGGCCTATCCATTTTCTGCCGATTACTTTGCAATAAGCTTTAAACTTCATTTGTCAGGTTTCCTCATACCAGATGTTGATCATTATTTCAACCACAAAGGAGAATTAAATGAGAGGTTTGTCTAAAACAAGGGTAACTTGGCATACATGTTTGCTTTCTCCATTTTCTCACCTCTTGGTCAGGAGTGGGGGAGGGGCTGAGTGAACCAAGGGATTGTTTACGTGGTGTCGAGCATTTGTGGTCATCAGGTGCGTCGGGCTCTGTCTGTCCATGGGGTGTAAGGTGGGTGGCGGGTCTCTCCCATTGGGTAGCGCCCGTGGGAATGTGCCAGTAGTAGATACCCGCCATGTCTGTGATCTTTTTCCATCCAGGCGGCAGATCTGGGTCCGTTTGGAATGACTGCTCATTCCAGATATCTGCTGAAAAAAAGGAAAGACGTTACCTAACAGAAATTAGGGTAAACAAGTCAATAAGCATAATGGTGGACAGGAGAAATTAGGTCATTTTCAAAACACATTTAAAGTTATTGAAACACACTTTTTAAACACATTGTCAATGTTTTTGAACACAAAAAAAAATAATTGCAAGTATAAAATGTTTAGAAAATAATGTATGCATTGTAGCATCGGTGCATGTGCCTCTAAGAGGCGGGGCCTGAGCTGTGGCTGTGGCCAACACCAGCTACTGTGCGAGTGCGCTTGAGTTTTGCTGTTGTGCCGGCAGTCAAAAAATGGCTAAAAAAAGGTGCATCAGGGACTGCTTCTCCTATCCCACATGAGAGTGCTTTACAGTCAATAAGTGAACTGTAAAAACACACAAGAAAAAAAAAATAAGTACAACATGGGCATGAACAATGATTCCCAATATAGCGGAGGACAGCAACAGACTCTCCCTTACACCTGCTTTAGTTATTTTTGTCAAAGTATTTTTACACACATTTATTGTATCATCTTATTGTATGCGTTGGACTTTGCCTTAAGTTATTAGAAGTTATGTCTACCATTTGTGATGGGAAAATTAGCTGTTTGTATTGCTAGCAAGAGCCATACTGAGACTGATTTAATGGCAGAAAAACTAACATGATGATGTTTCCAAGACGTCATTTGTATGTGCTCCTAATAAAAGCAGAAAGCAGGCATAAGTTTGTTTGACAGAAGATTGCTGCTTGAAAACTTTTTCTTTCTGCGCTCATAAGCTCTCTCTTGTGCAGCATTTTTTTTCCCACCATCGGTGAAATCTGCCAAAATAAGCAAAAAGGAAATGACATCATTTTTGCAAACCCCAGCTTGAATGCGGCCCATGTGATGGCAGAGGACATCTGTTATTTTTATTTTTTGTTTGGTTTCTTTTTGGGATGGCCAACAAAGTTGTCTTGATTCATTGCAGATGTCAGAGCAGGCTGAGAATTTACGCTGCGATTTAAACATCTCAGTAGCATAAAGAGCGCATCTCCACAACGCGGAGCAGCCGGATGATGTAATTTATTTGACAGCGACACATTTGGAGGAAATACAGCAGGTACCAAGATGACACAAACACCCACACTGACATAGTGTAGTGATGAAATGCAAACTTTAAATCACTCTTATAGCACTCACATCTCTAATAAAAGGTCTGTTCGTCGGAAAGTATCAAACAACATTTACACGCTCGCAGCTGTTTAAAGCATTATGGTGCTAGTGAACTTCGAGAAGATGGTTAAAAACGCCAAAAGGTGGCAATTCACTCACACACTCTCATCCAAGACTTTGTTCGTTACACCAATCAAATAAGATCCAACATAACTTCTATCAAATGTTTTTGTAGAGCAATGAGTAATATGATGTCAGAACGGTATAAATTCAACAATACTTTTATCATTGTGGTTGTAGTTTGTCGAGTTTTTCTTCACATTTTTCCTCATTTTGCTAAACAACCCAACTAAAATATTCTATAGACCTCTGGATGATGCAGGGTAGTGACTGGGAGAATGAGAGACTGAGAGTGAGCGAGTAGGCAAAGGAGAATGAGCAAGAGAGCGAGAGAGAAAAACAGAAAATATAGAAAGAGAGAAAGAGAGCGAACGAGACAAGGAGAGGGAGTGAGAGTGTGAGGAGAGAAAAACAGAGGGAGAGAGAAAGGGGGGAAGGAGAGGGAGCGAGAGAGTGAGAAAGAGTTAAAACAGAGAGCAAAGAGCAAGAGAGCGAGAGAGCGAGAGAGAGAGAGAAAGAGAGAGAGAGAGAGAGAGAGAGAAAAGAAGAGGGGAAGAGAGAGCAAGAGAGAGAGTGCGAGGGCAAGTGCGACAGAGAGCCTTTAATGTGCTGACCAAGCTGATGAAACGCAGCCTGAGGGGCCGTGTCCAAGACAGCAGGTGATATGTCATAGTGATGGCCTTAACAGGCTTGGGCTCGAATGAAATGTAGGCACTTGCTCGCACACAAACTGGTGTGTTCAGTTAAGTTCATGTTGTTTAGCCAAAAAAAAAAAAAAAAAATCACTCGAAGGCTTGAACGCACGATCGAGACACCATCTTCTGGCGCTCTAGATCTTGCATTTGGACACTCATTCCATTTATCCTATGTCTAGCTATCTAGTGTAAGATTCATGCTGGAAAAAAAGGTCATTTTAAAACTGTTCCCAGAAAGTTGGAAGCATTGAATCGTCTAAAAGAGGGATGGTCAAGATTAATGAAGGAAGGGGGCATCTAAGACCATGCACTTCTTAACCAGACTTGAGACAAAAATGACATTTTTAGTATGGACAAAATACTGTATGTGTATACAGTATGTTGGGTTTTTTTTCATTGAACCGATGTGTATGAAGTATGCTCAAATGTAAATATGAAAGCGCCATTGTTCAAAAACAAAAGCTTTGAAGCTTTGACTACATTTTTCAGTGCAAAGGGTCGTCATGCATAAAACAATGTATTTTTCCTCCTCAAATGTTGTGCAATGCATTTTCCATGTAAAGGTAGTATTCATGATAATGAGACATAAGAAAACCCACTATTTTCAGTCAGGAATGACAGGATTGCTATATCATTAAGCTACCAATTACTGTACATTCACCAGTAAGGTAAAACATCATAGGAAAAAAAAATCAATTTCCAGGACTGCGACTTAATCCCACAACTTTGGTTTACACCACATATGTCAAAGTGCCGGCCCGTGGGCCAAATCCGGCCCGCGAGAATGTTTTCAGTGGCCCCTGGGATGATATTGATTTATTATTAGAACCGGCCCGCGGACCGCAGCAAGCCGAGAGCCCGCAGATCTTTTACACGCACCAATACTACATTTCCCACAATGCAACGGTGACGCGCCAAGCAGTCGGCCGCTTTATTTAAATATTTATTAGTCTAGCAGTCGTTCCCATAACAGTGACATTAGCTTTCAGATACCCATCAAAAATGGCAAAACGGAAGGTGGACACTGAGAACCGCGGGTTTCAAACAAGGTGAGAGTCGAAGTACATGTTCATGGACGTAGCTGGAAAACCTGTGTGTCTTCTGTGCTGAGAAAGTGTGGCGCGATTGAAATAGTGTAATCTGAGACGACATCATGAAACGAACCACGCAAACAAGAACATGGACATGGAGGGGGAAGGGGGATTTCATTAAAAACGGTATACTTAAAGTGTGTGACGAAGTTTACCCCGAAAAAAAGCAACTCTTTTTAAACGTGAGCATGAGCAGAAACTCAATTGCAGTGTTTCGGCAAAGATACGGCAGTGCGTGCTGCGCAGTTTGACGGTTTCCTCCCCGACACAGTGGTCCCGCTGCGCATCCAGGCTGCTCAAACGTTGTCGAAAGTTTGGCAGCACATACGTGTGTGAACAACTATTTTCTTTGATGAAGCTGAACAAAACATCACACAGAAGTCGATTTACTGCTGAACACCCTCACTCAATT
>NW_017805497.1:672895-737342 GCF_001891065.2 Hippocampus comes | reverse complement strand
GCAGGGGCCCCCAACCTTTTTTGCCCCACGGACTGGTTTATGTCAGACAATATTTTCAGGGACCGGCATTTAAGGTGTGGTGGAAATAATACAACAAAATAATATGGTATGAGCTGCATGAAAATGGTGGCGTTTTCGAAATATAATAATAAACACAAGGAGCGTCTAATCTGGCCGCAACACTCCGATCGCTATGGCAATGTTTAATGTCTTCAAAATACGATACAACGCAAATTCAAAGTGCATGAAAATGACGACTCACCACAGCACAGAGCTTGATTTTCTGCAACCAGACGGCCCATCTCGGGGTAATAGGAGACAATGACACCTCAAGTGTGTGGTTTATGTCCAGTCTACTTCGTAATTTTGTTTTCGTCGCCGTTGCGGCAGAAACCCCCCGCCTCACACAGGTAGGATGTCGGAAATAGCAACAGTGCTATTGTGGCGATCTCAGAGTATTCAGCCATAACTTTAATCCAGTTGTCTCGTCGAACGTACTTTGAAGGCCGCCGTCATTTGCGATCGCCAGCAGTTTTTTTAACTCATTTTGCGAGCGCCTGCGTTTTGTTTTGAAGTACTGTAATCGGTCACGTGATGGAGAAGCGTGGCTTGACGTGTGTCAAGCGTGACACAGACGGATGTAATGGAGAATCCGGTAGTTTTTCAAAATAAAACATCTTTCGTATTCCGAAATAAATAAAACGGAATTATGGCAAGTTCTTTCTGTGCGGCCCGGTACCAAATGCCCGGCGGACCGGTACCTGTCCGCGGACCGGCGGTTGTGGACCCCTGCTCTAGCCAACCATAGTGTTTTATTCTCCTGATGTTATGGTCTTATTTGTGTGTACATGCGGAAATGCACACATGCAAGTACGCCCTTTCATGCACTACTAAAATTGCAGAGACCCCAACAAAGCCTTGGTTATAATTTGAACCCTAGTAATAACCCTGAAGAGCACTCAACAGCTCCCGATAAAATGAGGGACGACCGGCGACCTCGACATGTCTGTCGTATTCAATTATTCACTTCTCACTGCCCCGCCATAAGTTCTTCATCAAGGTCCTCTCCAAGTCTACTCAAATGCTCTTACAGATTTTTACAAGCACGAGCCTAATGGAAACTAAGGATGCTCAGAGAGGGAGACATGTGATCATCAACCATAAAAACACGGGTCTTGACTTTTTGTGCTCTGCCAAAAGAAGCTACCACCTTGTGCTGATTTGGATTCTGGAAAAGGGGGCTTGAGTAAAAGTAGGAGCTTCTGGTATTCGCCTACGGAAAGCAAAAATAGGTCAGAGCGTCAAAGTATAAGTGTCTGCAGAGAGGGTACTGGTGTGAGATGAGGTGACAAGTGGATGTGGATTAGGCATATAAACACTCAGGAGAGGGAGAGAGCGAATAAAATAGAGAGGTAGAGAGGGAGAGAGGGAGAGAGACAGAGAGAGAGAGAGAGAGAGAGAGAGAGAGAGAGAGAGAGAGAGAGAGAGAGAGAGAGAAAGAAAATAGAATGTCAGAGACAGAAAGCTCCAACAGCCTTGGCTCGAAGGCTGCATCGTGCTTCAAAGTTTGCACCGTCACCCTCGGGCAGCATCCCTCCATGTGGGTCGTCACGAGATTTGAAGTCTGAGCTTGACGCCACCGAGACTAATTGTGAGCATGCACCCGTGTCGCTCATACAAATACGCGCTCCTTTCCATTGAGCCACATTAGCTACAGTTAGCATGCAGCCAGCTCTGTAGCGAGTTGAGTGTAAGGGGGAAGGGAGAGCCTGTGTCGCAAAACTGAAAAAAATAAAAATATAAACACACACACACACACACACACACACACACACACACACACACACACACACACACACACACACACACACACACACACGTTATGTTTGGTCGCAGCAAGCACACAGACACACACATAAACAAACTGCATTTATCCGATCAAAACATACTCAATACCAGGAGCACACACACAAACAGCAGGCATTCAGAAAACTGCCTTGGTAATAAAACTTGGACTCCCATTCACTCACTGACACACATGCACAGCTCAGACTAGCCCACAGTCGCAGAGAGACCGAGAAACACACCTACCCTCATAATTGACAATGACAATGGCAAGCATGTAGTCTTTCCCCAGCATCATACTGTGGTTTGCCAGCTGCCTTGTACGGCATGAATACCCAGAGCTGTTGCCAAACACACACACACAACCTCAGACAGAGAGGAGATCAGTGCAAGAGAGGGGGTGACGAGGACTGGAGAGGCGAGGGAGGGAGGACACGACGAAAGGGGGGGGGGCGAGAAGCCAACAAGAGAGATGGCAAGAGATGGAGCTGACAAGTATGTTTCAGTTTGCCCAGCGCGCACACACGAACAACCCGAACTCCACTCCAACATCTGTCTTACTCATCCTCATGAAATGTTGATTGCAAAAGTCTTCACCTCACACGGTTGCCCTCGGAACCCTCAGGTCATCTTTCATGCTAATCGAGATTGAGGAGCAGGGATGAAGATTACAATCTGCCTGTTTAAGTCATCGCGGTTTACGAAGGCAGTAAAACCAATCATTCAATTCTCTTGGCAGTGTCGTAGAATGTTTTCAGACCTCTTGTTAAACCATGCACGACTGTGTGTGTGTGTGTGTGTGTGTGTGTGTGTGTGTGTGCGTGTGTGTGTGTGTGTGTGTGTGCGCATGCTTGTGCTTGTGTGTTTTGGTTCCCTAGTGCAAAAGCGCTGTCATACAGCCCCTAGAAGCCGCAACATCCCGGGAGGAATCTGACACACACCTGGGAAAACAACACTGCTTTTTCAACCTCACACACAGCCAGATGGGATGTACGGACAACTGTGTGTGAAATGTCAATAAATTCAAGAAAGATATTCTTCAGAAAACAATGATGAATTTTGAAGAGTACAACACCGTTTCTCCATTGCTTTCAATTCCATCAACTTGACACGTATTGAGCTCATATTTCCATCCATCCATTCATGATGTGAACCATTTACCAAAATGACATTTAAAGAAAAATGTAAAGAAATAAACAGTATCTTACTAAGATTAGCTGTACTAAAAGAATATACAGTGCAAGAAAGAAATGCTTTATAGATTAATTATGGGAAGACAGCATAGTTTTCAACCTGCATTTGAAAACATTCACACTTGGTGTGAGCAAAAAAAGAGATCCTTGACAAAATGGAATCCATTTTTCTAGGTCAGCATAGCGGTAATTTGACTGACATTTGACAGCTGAGCAGGGTCTTTTCTCCTCACAGTGTTTGACAGCAGAGAGAATGGTTTGATTTTTCACCATTTTAAGGACTCATTTCACATACAGTACTTGTTTTTTTTAAACATTCAAATTTTGTGGGGTTGTTGAAAGCAATCTTCTCTCCAGTGTGTCAAAGGAATATTCACCATTCCTTATAGCGTTTTAATGCAGCATATATGTTCCTGTTATAAGCAGTTACTCAACACCCCACGGCGTCACAAAATGTTGTGGTTCACTAGAATGCAAAAGAATCCACCGAGGCACCAGAGGGTAAGATGAGAGGTATTGTGGGGGAAATTAAACAGCACGTTGGCCTCATAACTCAGAAAGTCTGAAAGCTTGGTGTACTGCTGCACTCATGTCACAGGCCACTAACAAATAGATGGATGGGATCGACAACAATAAGAGTCTTTTAAAGGCCCAACTGACATGAGCGGCAAGATTTTTTTCCACAACGCAGACAAACACGAGCGGACGGCAAGAAATCAGCATGTCGCTCATGTGATACAGTCAAAACTTTCAATTACAGTTCCCCTCATTAATTCCATCAATTAAATGGGCACTATGGATGGGCATCCTAATTAGTTAGTCGATAAATTGATCATTAAGAAGGTTATGTGGATTGGGGAAAATTGTACGGTAAAATGGATTTAGCTGAAAGTGGGAGAGGCTCTGTAGATTCAGTTTGCTCGTGTCTAAAACACAACAAACAACATGATATCCGTGACATCTTTATTGTGTTATTGCTGTATTATTGGATCGAACGACATCCAAACAGAACTTCGAAATGGCCTCAGGGCAGCGCTGTATTGTGCTCAAAACAACACAGGCGTGGAGGTCAGAACATTCAGAGAGATTAGAAAATGAACTGAAAATAAATGACAAACTGTAAAAAAAAATAAAAATAATAAAAAAAAGGATTGATTATCAAGACATGGGAAACTTAGTAAACAGCCATCACTTCGGGATTAAGGATTAAATTATCTGATTATCTCTCGAGCAAGGTGAAGCATCTTGATGTGTTATCAATCAAAGGTCAGTCAGGTTCATTATCAGTGGAGGGCTGCTGACTAGCTATCAATCTAACTCGACATAGATCAAGCCTCCTTAATCAACTAGCATTCAAAGTAGAGTTCAATGTCTTGCTTGCTTCCGTTGAAAGAAAAAAAAAAATCCACCATAAAGGAGTTGTCAAGGACCATGGAGCTAATGATCTGACCACTGACCTGAGTCACTGCTGTCATCATGGGTCAGAAATACTTTGCCGCCAATATCAAGAACAATAAATTCCCAAAGGTTTGAAGAAAGTGGAGTGAACTGGCAAAAGAGGTCTACTGATATTCCAGCTGTGGTAAAATCCTTACCAAGATGGGCGATAAAGAGCAACTTTTGAAATGAATTCCGACAAGGCGGATAAAAGAGGTGCACACATAGCCAAATTGCAACTCAAGAATTTGGGCCTCAGCAACTTATTTTATTTTCTTTTTTAAAAAAAAAAAGTAGTTGTATAATTAGACGTTAAGAATTAAGGTAAGTGATTTACTGAGAACCATTCCGGGCCTCTCGCCCAAAGTCAGCTGGTATAGCTCACCTGTGACCTTAATAAAGACAAGCGGTATTAAAAAAAAAAAAAAAAAAAGGATGAATTAAAATATGAGGATTATCAGGATCTAAAATTAGTAATCTCTCAGGAATATAAAACAAAACGTACTGCATGTGGCAATTGAGAAAAAAGGCAACGAGAGATTAAGTTTGCTCCAAATTGAACTCATGACTGGTCTGCATGCAGACATGCACAGGGAGCGGGACGTAGATTGAAACAGTCCGCAGTCTAAATGGTTAAACACCCATGAGGCTATGGAAGAATTTGCTGTCCCAGAGGGATTGTGGGGGATTTCCTGCAGACTGGAGTTTTTATTATTCTGTTTCAGCGATGTCCCAAATTGGGCATATGTGCACAAATAAAGTCCCCATAAACGGATGAACGGCACAGGGATTGTTAAACGAAAGCAAACCTCTAAAGACAAAAGTCTACATCAAAAGATGTGTTTACCTGTCACCTCAGGGGAGTTGCTCTCCTGGGACAAAGTGGTCCAACTCAACTCTTCATCGCTGGGGTTCAAATTCTGGATACGGTTCAGAGCGCAGTCCGTCTTTGCACCGGTCCTTCTGTCTTTCTTAGTCTCTGGAGAGGACGAGGAAGAGGAGGAGCAGGAAGCCACCGAGAGTAGGGGTGTGTCCTCTGGACTTGCCTGTCTGGGTGGGAAAGGTGGAGGGGGCACAGGGGAGTCCTTAGAGTGGAGGTCTGAGATGATCTCCAGAGCGGGCGAGGTATTCAAGGGAAACTCGCTCTTGGTCAACAATAGCGCTTTCTTCTCGTCATCTTGATGCTCCTCCGCCACCTCATCATCCTCAGCCTTCATCAGTGACTTTAGTTCCTTCTCCAAAAGGATGTTGATGTTGTCGCTTTGCTCCGCGTGAATGTTGAAGTCATAAACAATCTCTGCCGAGTTGCCGTTGAGTTTGAGATCGACGGCCGTGTTGACCTTGCAGCAGCTCTCTGATTCTGACCTTTGTTCCGACTCGGGGTCAGAGTTACCGTTTGGGTGCAGCTCGGCAACATCCTCCACATTACCTTCAGGCTCCTCGGGCGTCTTAACACTCAGATCCTCCGTCAGGATTTCTGAATTGCCATCAAGGTCAGTTACCATGAGGTCTGTCGTATTTTTATTGTGATCCTGTCCAGCTTTACGGAGCTGGTTGACTCCGTTCTTGGCCACCTTGGGATTGTTGGGGGTCACCAGTTGTGAAGGTGATGACGAGGGTGATGACGAAGGTGGCACCGCCTCCCCGAGGCCCATGGCAGTCTGGATATTTGTGAGCGCATATTTTTTGCGACACTTGGGCGGTGTGGATGAGCCTTGTGTGATGACATCACTGCTGAGGAGCTGGTTGTGGGAGGAGCGCAGGCTGAGAGACGTTGGAGGTTTGGCAGAGGGGCCATTGCGATTGGTCACGTCTACTGACATCATCGTGGCAGTCAGATGGATCCACTGAAAGAGAAAGGATGCCAAAAGTGAATGCGCTTGAAGAAACAGCCGCCATGGCTGAAACATTTGCTACTTGTGAAATGATACTTTTCACTGGAATATGGATGGAGCTTTACCTTAATTTTACCCATTCAGATCCAATTAGTATTACGACGCAAAGACTTCAGTATTTAATGGTGTTTTCCAATTTAAATTCTAATCTAATCTGGAGCAAAACAACAAAATTTTGGTTTGTCAATGAATCTTTCCCGCATAAATTGAGCAACTTTTCAAATCAAGATTTGTTTTCTTTTTCAATCATCACCGGTCATTTTTATTTGGGGTATTTTACTTTCCATCATTAAAGGGATAAAGGTCATGAAAGAGCGGTGGGAAAATTCTTCAACTCTTGACTTCTCCCGGATGCTGAATGCAAACGTCAACTTCTAAGCGCCTAATCTTGGGTAGAGGGGAACTGACTGTGTGTATTTTTGTAATCTGGTTTCTCTGCATGGTATGTAAAGCAAATACATATCAAATAGAGTGCGAGTTGTGTTTCCCAATCCCCACGGATTATAAAAAGTATAAAAACAACTGAGGGGGGGAAAATATGTTCATTACCCGTGTGCGTGTGAAAGACCCTCTCAATTTCATCCAAACTACATTTCAAAATATAAAGTCTTCTTGCAACTGGAAGATTATCTATTCATTAAAACAATCCATGTTGATCTATTGTGTCAAAAACTCGAGGCAAGAAGTTGCACACTAATAAATAAAATGAATGGAAACATAACCTCGTTGGCAGACGTAATAAATCCAGCGGATACTGCGGGGAATAGTGTCGAAATCTCTTGCACTAGGTGTTGCCGATCAAGTTTAAGGGGTCGCCAAGTTCGTAAACCTGCTGGGACGAGTAATGTGCACCAGTAGGTGTTTTAAAACCCATAAATTGTTGAGACTCTGCAACAAAATAAGCAGTTTGAGGAGTAATGCACAACAAAAGTAACATCCTTCCATAAATACAGCGTGTCTTTTTCTAGAAACTCCAAAGTAGACATAGGGTAACACATTACAGATCAGAGACTGTAATATTGTAATATGAGGTGTGTTAGAAAATTTCCAGGACTAGAACCACACAAGCTATATTTTAAACGCAAACTATGGACTCAAGGTTTTCCCCTTCTAAGTAATCCCCCTGGTATTTAATACACTTCCCAGGTTTACTCTGCCACACCTTTCTGCACTTCTGGAAGGATTCTTCCGGGATCCTCCGCAGCTCAATCATCACAGCCAAGTTGATGTCGTCTTGATGACTTCCTTGAGGTTGGGCAAGATGGACATATCACATGGAGCCATGTCGGACAAGTACGGGGAGGTTGCTCCAGCATGGCAAAGGTCTTCTCGGCCAGGAACTGTCCGATGCTCGGTGCATTACGAGCAGGCTCGCTATCATAATGAAGCAGCCACGAGTGGTCCTGCCAAAACTGTCGTCTCTATGCGTGCACTGAACAAAGTGATCGCTGAAGGATGGCTTTGTAGACTTGCTGATTGATCTTCTGGTCCATAATGATGGGGCAAATTTGTAATTGGTGTTAAAATCATATCTTTTGTGACATCAGTCCTGGAACCTTTCTGACACACCTCATGACTCCAATTACGTTCAGATGCAATAATGCAGCTATCCATTTGCTAATCCGCTTATCCTCTCGAGGGTCGCAGGCGTGCTGGAGCCTATCCTGTCCTCAGGCATTAGGCGGGGTACAACCTTGAACTGGTTGCCAGTCAATCCCAGCTCACACAGACGAAGAATCATTCACGCTCACAACCACACCTTGAGACAATATTAAGAGTGTTTCATTAGACTGCCATGCATGTTTTTGGAATATGGGAGGAAACCGGAGTACCCAGAGAAAACCCACGCAAGGTATGGGGAGAACATGCAAACTCCACACCACCGTGCCGCACTAATAATGCATTTCAGTGTAAAATTCTTAAAAAAAAAAAAAAAAAAGTCATGTTTCATGTGGGGCAGTACAATGGATGAACTGATAAGCACGCCGGCCTTACATTGCAGAGGTGCAGGATTCAATTCCAGCTCCGGCCTTCCTGTGTGGAGCTGGCATGTTCTCCCCATGCCTGTGTGGGGGTTCTACGGGTACTCCCGTTTCCGCCCACATTCCAAAAAACATGCATGGCACGTTAATGGAGCACTCTAAATTGTCCCTAGGTGTGAGTGTGAGCGCGAATGGTTGTTTGTCTGTGTGCACTGCGATTGTCTGCCAACCGGTTGAGGGTGTACCCCGCCTACTGCCCAAAGACAGCTGGGATAGGCTCCAGCATGCACGTGACCCATGTGAGGATAAACAGATTAAGAAATGAATGGATGGATGGATGTTTAATGTGCAGGAAAAGAAAATTAGAATGCACTGAAGAGTTCAATGTGTCAGGAATAATTATAGCAGCAGAGAAATCAAGATTTCTTATTATGTGTCGGTTAGCACTGAATTTCAAGGTTTAAGATTTATTTGCCCAAGATCAAATAGAGAGGAGCGCTCAACCCCAAAGTTCAACTGCTCATCGGGACATTGACTCTTTTTGTATCAGTAACTGTGGATGTACTTTCACCCTACACCCTCGAGCTGAATCGTTATCTGTATGCTTAAACATTGAGCGGTTGGGGTGCAAGCCTGGAGGTCCTCATTTTATTTAAATCCCTAACACAAACATAGCATGCGTGAAACCATGTGTGCCGGTGTATGTCTGTGTGTGCATGCGTGTGCATGTGTGTGCGTCTATCTTTTGTACCTGACAGGAGGTCAGTCATAGAGCATGCGCTGGTTACGGTTCAGGGTTCAGCACACTCAGCTGCATATATGAACAACACCGAGGGGGGGAAGCAAAGAAGGAATGATCAGTAGAAGAATGTGAAAAATGTCAAGTCTCAGGGACCCCTCAGGGACCAAATTCATCAGCAGGCTCCGATGGAGAATGCACAGCTGCTCTTAATACCACATTTAAAAGCGTAGAGGATGAAGTACCAATCAATCTAAGGTGACCTCTTTGCATCACTATTCAGCATATTGTGCACAATAAATTCAGATGTGTGACCGAATGCCAAGTTTCTCCTTTAAAGCAAAACCGTGCATTGTATTGCAGAATAAAAACAGAGGCTGGTATTTACCAAAAAGTAAGGAATCTTTTTATTTGTTTCCTCTAGGGCTAGGCCCTAGAGAGTCTGGGGACATTCCTAACATTGTGTGGTGTAATGGTCATTTGAGCCACTTTGGTAAATACAAATCAATAACTGTAAATGTGCATTTGTGGACATGTTGAGTAAGATTAGTTCATTTGTAATTGTTAGTTACTATTGCCCCTATGTTGATTAATTAAGGAAGGAGGTAGCACATGACTTAGGGACCGGAAGATTGGTTTTAATACTGCTCTGAATCCCAACACATGCAGACATGTGGACCACACTCTTACATACCACGACATGGTTGGATTGAAAATGCTTCCTGAGCACCTCCAAAGTCCCCAAATGTTCAAGCTAACAGCTGCATAACCACTTCTTTGTCCTTTCACTACAATTTGGCAATGTATTGCTGGTGTATTTCTCTGGCACTAACTAAACAATTTTCCTTGCGGGAAGTAATAAAAAGTCATACTTACAAATAAAGAAAAAAAAAGACAAAGTCTTGTGAGCACCGGAATGAAATGATTTTGTATGCTGAATCACTTTTCAATGTCAGTATGTACATATGTAACTAGAGTGTCACTAAGTGGAGTACAGTACTGACCTCCACCAAGGATTAAGGATCGCTGGTTTCAAGTTAATGGAGGACGATGAACTGAAGGGTAGCGCGATTATATTTCTGCACGGTTATGCTACATTCATTGAACATGAATACATTCCTGTATCTATAGCTTTAATACTAAATTGATTGGCTAATTCAAGTTCTCTTTATGCACCATCCCAACGAATGTTCATGAAAATCTGTAATGCATTTCTGTCCAAGCCTGCATTAAGTGTTCTAAAATGACTGCTGTGAAAGAAAAAAAAATTGAAATAAAAGCTGGATAATGGCCTAAAGCTTTTCCAAAGGACTGTATAGGTTTAACAGCAACAAATCTTGTTTACATCTAATCAGCACGAGTCATGAAATAAGCATCATATGGACATTTTAGTCCCTATGTCTCCTCTATTTGCTTCTTCAATGAGGCTGTTGGCTGGAGGAAGGGGCCCAATGTCTCCCAATTGTCTGTTGACGTATACTTAAGATGTTTTTTTTTCAGTGACTGATAGTTCCCAAGTAAATGCTTCAACCGTACATTCAAAACATTCCAACATTTGCTGTACAGTACTTACCAGTGGCTGAGCATTATGCAAAATACAGATGGAGCACATCCATGCCGGTAGTCAGCGTTTCTCTCTTCATCCAATCACGACGACCTAAGCGAGGCAGTGGCGTCCTGAGGGAGGGACAAACATAAAAACGGGATTTATGAGCAAGCGAGAAAGAAGGAGGAAGGAAGTGACTGAAAAAGGAGAGACAGAGAGGACTGCAGGACACCGGAGGGACAAATAAAGATGCATTAATTATTCACAGCCGCGATCAAACATTAATATGCGTGTGTTTGCGTGCGGCTGTGTGAAGGAAAAACAAGGCTCATTTATGTATAAAGCTCAGTGTGTCTTTCTTTGCTGCAGAGCCTTCACTGACTGGAACTATCATAAACTTGATGTCACGGGAGGATTGTGAACTCAGCCCCTCAGCCCCTCCCACCACCACCGCAATGCTTCCTAACAATCAACACAGCATAGTGCAGACTACACTTAACCCGCATTTCTAACAACGCCAACGTACTATTTAAATGGACTATAAAAATCTCCACATAAGAAGCTAGTGTTGATATAAAAAGTGATGGAAGCTAAAAAAATAATAAGTTTGACCCCATCTAAAAGTTATGTGGTATCACACGAAACACAAATTTTACAAATGTTTTCTTGTATAATGCTTCGTTACTGCTTACATATTTTGCCAACTAATTATTGTATTAAATTTAGTCCAACCACAAAAACTAAATGCAGGTTCTCAGCATGAAGACTCAGACAGGGCTAAGACATCTTTTTTTCTTGTCGGCATTTTTTAAAAATCTCTGTCGTGTAATAACAGAGTTCAATTCTTTCTTAACCCATGTGCTGCAGTCGATCTAAATAAGTTTATATAACGCAACATACAATTTTACAAAAATTGTAAAAGTATTATTCCTGAATATTTATTTCAATTTCAACCACTCGACATGTTCAGTGGCATCAGTGCTATACATACACATATAGTTCTTATTTTTTTCTTTGTATTTTTGCCCTCTATGGACAATAAAAGCGGTATTGTGCTATGACCAAAACATAAATATAAATCTATATAAATAAAACATGAATTGGAATATTTCATATCACACACTTTTTATGCTGTGTCTTTGATTTAAAGATGACAATACGCATAAATCTACAAAAATTGTAGAAATTGTAACATATGGGGTAACCCATGTGTTACAAACATCGTAGAAATTGCAGCACAAGGGTTACAAATATCATCATCAACCAACCTGAGGATGGGAGAAAAAAAGCTCTGTTTGATCAAAAGCAGAAACTAGGGAGAGGCATTACCCATTAACTGCACAATAAGAATCCGGTCGATTGTGTGGAGTGATGATTAAATGCCTCTTGGATAAACTGAAAAAAAAAATGGACTGCACTACTTTGTCGCAACCAGTAGCTGTGCTGTTGGTGTAGTCTCTAGTTTGCCGTATAAAGAAGCCCCAACATGATGTCAGCGATGGGCGCTAGGAGTCAGTCGCACTGTCGGGGCACAACTTGCCTCACATTCATATCTAAAGGCAATCTCAACTCTTCAAATAACCGACCATGCATGCTTTTAAAACGTGGGAGGAAGCCAGAGCTCCAAGGGAAAACCCATGAGAGCACAAGGAGAACAAGCAAACTCCACATTAAAGAGACAGAGCCAAGATTCAAACCTCGAACCACATAACCGCTTCGTGATAGGTGAAACTAGGCCACATAGTGCCAGAGTTTCCCCACACCATGAAAAATATCTACTAGATTCATAATCGCCATTGGCAATACTGTATATGACGTATTTCTCATATAAATGCTCCGATACCAAACACTGATACCACATGACCAGCCTGACATCTATTTTCCGGGTAGGAGCCTTGTCACCAGTATGGAGATACGTTAAGTAAATAAGCACAGACAACAACACTTTCAGGCGACGGGCCGGGTAACATGTTGCGGGGTAACGTGTTGAGTAATGACAAGTAAACGAGGATGTATTGTATTGTATTATTGTAGTCTCTTATTGGATAAAGAAACATGCAAGAGCAGTGGAGCAGAAACTCGAGAATGTCATCGCATGTTTGTAACAGTTCTATTTTGTTTTTATAGCCTAGTTCCAAAACTATATTTTCATTCACTGTGACACCCACTGAGCATATGCAGGAAGAATGCATTTGGCTGCATGTCGTTCCAGTATAACAGAGTGTCATGGAATAAACTTTCGCTTTGTTTTTCACATGAAGCCGCAGGCAGAAACCATTTCCCAGCCACAAAGTTTCAAATTACCCAGATGTGGCCATTAAAATAGGAGTTACAAAAGATTGAATGACGAATTTCAAGGGTTATGTAATATTTTTGCACACAAACAACTGGACCGTGCTTCCTATGGTACCGGTCTCTTTGTCAATGGTATTTAGGGCTATTCGATCATCGATTGAAGTATGGGTGAGAAAAGCACATGGTCAAAATTTCTACGGACACAAACAGATGAGGAAAATCTGAGTTTTCAGCGTTCACACGTGAAAAATAAAACTAGAATGCTTCGCTAGTACTTCAAGATATTTTTAACAATAATCTACCGTCAAGTAGCAAAGTCCAAAGCCGGTTATACAGTGAACTCAAAGTATGTTCACTCATGGTCAACTCATTAGGTACATCTGATCTTCATGGATTTGATGAGATCCATCACTGTTCCAACTCTTCAGTTGGAGCTCCGGAGAGTCCACAGCTGTAGCGCGAGCCAATGAGTCTTAGCGCACAAGGGAAACATCATTGAAATATTGGCATTCAAACCAAAATTGCATTCTGGGATTTAAATTACAAGGCACGCGTGGTCTTTTGGATCCTGCTACAACAGGTCTGCATACCATAAGTGTGAGAGAACATACAAGTACAGAATGTTTTTATAGGGGAAGTCTGCACAACAATAAGCATTAAACATTTCCAAGCATATATTGCTCCTAACCCAAGGTTACGGCTCTGATGTGAGACTCCAGCCCTTTATACAAATAAACATGACCAGCAGCAGTGATGTGCTTCCTGTAGCAAGAACCTAAAAGGAGGGAATCAAAACAGTGCACACTTGGCGGACTTTTATAAACAAGATTCATCTGCCAGAACACCAAAGCTGAACGAATATTTTAGTTTCAGAAGAAAAACTACGAAGGCACTGATCAAGTGCAGATCTCTGTTAAGGTTTAACAGTTCTAAGCTTGTGCTTGATTGAAAAATGATAGTGCAGGCCAATAGTGCCCCAGTGCATTCCTGTAAATTCCAGTGATACGCACAGAGCAAGGCGAGCGCCACACACAGCAGACTTTTTTTCACCACAGCGCCATCAGCTGGATGTGGTGAGCGCTGCCCACACTTGGACCCAAATAGATGACAACAAACATTTCAATACATGTCGAGATCCCCCCATTTAAGATCAATCTTCACCTGACCTTGAATAGATATATTTTTTTACACGAGCCACGACACTCTGCTCAGTTTCATATTCATAGTTTTTAACGTAATCCCGTTAACATCCTTACCGTGTCTGCCTAGCGTGTGCGTTTGTGTTGGCCTTGTGAATCTGCACCGTGAGTTTGCTTCCTAGTTGGCTAACATGCAGAGAACCACATTCGGTGCCTTTGGTTTGCTGGTCTCCTCAATCGACGACCTTGTGAACAGTAAACATGACCAACTTAAGCTATCACTCATCGTGATAAACTTTCTGGTTCATGAGGACAATGAGGTGCTTCAAGTGTCTTCAAAGAGCAATGAAATGCTTTACCAAATCCTTAGTCAGCGTGACGTGTTCCATGCTAATAGTGATGGACTGATTCAGGACGCATGGCAATATCTTCAGCTAGCCATTTTACAGTTTCAAAAGCTGTAGTTCCATGTACCATGCAGACATTTAAACTGCTATATGCTTTATGTGACTAATTGGAGTCTTTGCTGCTATGTATAAAAGACACGCAAGTTCAACACTTTAAATTTAAGTCTGAACGTTTGCACTTTGTGGTGAAAGTCCAAATCCAGAGTGCTGAAATGTGAAGTGAAACCGACTAAACACTAACAAATTCCTCTATATTTTCCACATCATGTCTGCAGCTTTTAAAAACAGACCAAAATGAAAAATCCAAAAAGACGTTTCCACAACCGGGTGGAGTGACAGTGGTGCATCAGCAAATCAGCATTTATGCTCTCAAACTGTGGCTTTGAGTCCGCTTTTTAGTAGGCCGTGCTGTGGATAAAGGGGGTCTTGGTGTAATTACAGGGGCCCACTGTGGGCATCCAACCGCTGGCACTCAAACACAAACAAGCGTTTCAAATATGAGGGTGACGCGTAAGCACATGCACGCACGCACACATGCACGCAGACTTCCAAACGGTTAAATGTGCAGGCAAAGCTCAGGCAGCCACATGGGGGAGGAGTGGTAATCAGATCCAGATTGTGTCATCGCAAAGACTGACTTCTGACCCATCCGCCGAGCCTGCAAGTGTCTGTTGTTTGTGCGTGTGCAAATGTCGCACTTAAGTTGGGGGGTCCGGCTCACGCATGAATGAAGGCAACAGCTGCAACATGACCAACCCTGCCCCCCCATTTTCATTTTTTCATGTGTGCAGAGTGTAGCCACTGACATTCACCACACAGTGAAATGAGCTTTTAGATCCAAAGAGCTTGTGGATTGCTACCAGCAGTTTGATCGGCCTCTCATCCATCCTTCCTTCTTTCCTTCCTTCTTTACTTCCTGCCCTTCCCTCTCAAGGTTTCTCGTCATTCCAGTTCTCCCGCTGATCCCAACAGGCTATAAACTCAAACCCTTTGTCCACAACAGAATTGCTTTCCTTTCTCATTAAAAGTGAAGGTCTGTAAACTCTCATAAAACCACCCATTTCTCTCTACAGCCCTAATTTACAGTCTCGCTGCTGCCAGCCCCCCCCCTCGCAAACTCGTGACAAAGCCCATCTGCTACCAAAGAGATGGACAAGAAAGCAAAACTGAGCAGGAAGCAGGCCAGGACATAAACGTCCAAACTGACAAATTTCTGTGTGCAGGCAAAGCACGCAGCTTCCAAAAAAAAAAAAAATGCAGCGGGGTGTTTTTTGAGTTAGGATGTTAACGTGTAAAGGCAGTTACACAACAGCAGGCAACCTTCCCAGATCACTCTCGGCTTTGTATTTATTGGCTGAAGCGAAGGCCGGGTCCTCTCCATTTAGATGGATGCCACATCCTCTCCAAAACGGGGAAAGAAAGCCAAGATGAACACAATCTTGCTGCCGTTATTTCTTTCTGTGATATATGAATCAAGCAGAATCCAGAAGAGGTGAATAAGAGAAGAATGTACACTTTAGTGGAGATGTGTTCCGCACAAATGTGATGACAGCCCCTGTGTGTTAATATTACTGTCGACTCGACATGCCATATTTGACACTTAACACACCTGTAGATTCCATCCTCTTTTACAGACTTTAATTTGCACTATGATTCGGACTGAAGCCTAAACAAGTCATTTTGTGTAACTGCACCGCCACCACACATGAACACACGCTCACCCACCCGTTCAGAATGCAGCCTTGGCCACACATTGTGGTGAATCGAGTGTGAAGGAAACACAAAAATAACTTGTATGATCAACCTTCAAAGGAACACTCAAGAACTTTGTTTGCCTGAATGTACCATTGTGTGTGTGTGCACTATATACATTACACTTCCACTGGTGCGGTTTCTCTGTGGGCGGGAAGCCTGTTGAGAAAATGACCACAAAGAAAAAGAAAAGCAGGAATTTTCAGGGCGTGCCAAAGAATCTTAGGCATGCTTTTTTGGCGGGTGATGACCCAGGGGCATGAAAATAATTGTTTAACATACATACAGGCCGGGAAATTAGTGGTAAAGCTGACCAGTTGTGAGCATTTAACTCTGAGCCTGCAGTGCAAGACCATATCAATGCATGACAATATGTCATTGTGGATTGTATTTTAGTCTCAACACTTCCCCAGACTGTGACACAGGAAATTGTTCAGCTACTTTGAGGGAGACCCTGATAAGTCCTTCAATCAAAAACGGGCTGGCTTAAAAGAATACACATTCCTAGACTTTCAAGCACGTGATCATGTAGGAGACATTTATGAAACACAAGCCAAGACACAGTCCTGCATTTTAGAACTTTGGGAGCAAGTGAGAAGGGGTTAAAGTATACTCTAACCCCTCGCTTGGTTCTCATACACCCCCACTCTCCCCCAACACCCTTTGCAGGCCTCCTCCACACTTTATTCAACCTCACTTTCCGGAGGACGGGGGGGGAAGTCAAAGAAGCTGGGGAAAAAGTACGCGACGAACACATTGACAGCAAGCTAAAAATTCTGTTATAAAGGATGTCCCAACTCCAGCCACTTTAAAATTGGGCACTTTGTGAAACCCTGCATTCAAAACAGATGGGAAATTAGAAGCCTGAAAAAATAAAATACCTGACTCTCACACATTATGACATATCCACTCCTAGGTGTATGTTGAAAATCACAGCACTTCTCTAGTAAACGGAAATCGGGAGGCACAGCGTCTTAGAAGTCATCCTTGTCTTGGTAATTGCATGAAATGACAAACTTATCTTTCCCAAAATTGTTCCCCTAATTTCGGAAGCACGGAGTAAGTAAAAATAACATGAACGAGGAGGTGTGAGTAAGTCTCCAGACCAACAGGTGGCAGTATCCGACTGCAACTACAAATGTTTTTTTTTTTACAGATAAGGCAACCTAACTGCGTTTTCAGACATTTTCTCAAGAGTTCCTGTTGAAATGACAAACAATGCGATGCAAGACAATGAGCAGAGGCTCGACCCAATGTGCAAACTTGAAATGATCACACACGATGATATTGCCCAAACAGACATGACAAAAGTTAAGATCTCATATGTCCTCTCTCTCTCTCTCAAAAAAAAAAAAAAAAAAAGTAATTTTTCCTTTTATTGAGTCATGCATGTCACATTAATGGTGGATAAAGTTTTGAAATGATTTATTCTGGTTTAATTCTGAACTTGACATTCAAAGGGGGGGGGGAGATTTTTTGATATCCATCTGCTATGTGGAAAAGCAGAACTTCAGTTGATAAAAACAAATTGTAATGGTCAATTCACCCAACACACACATGAATAAAAGTGCAGGCGAGAGAGGAAGCAGGGCAAAGAATAGTCATCTTCTATATATAGTTGAAATGTGACAGGATGTCCGAGGAGAGAAGGAAGTCTGGATCTGAACAACACAGCTGAAACTCTCTGCGTGTGCGCGTTTATTTATGCATCCCCAATGTTGCCTTGCTTCAACATTTCACCAGAAAGTGTGAAATGTCGCAATGCATTATTGTTACCGCAAAGCTGTTTTGTGTGATCAGCTGTAGCATGGACGCAACCGGGGAACACAAGGCAAAGGAGGTCCTGATACGAGAGCCGATCAAAATGGATACCTCAGTAAAAATGAGACGTGAGGAGGGAAGAAAGTGGATCGGAGCGCTAGGGTGACTCATCAGAAAAGGAATGTCCTGTCGTTTGCCAGAGGAGCCACAGACACCACTGCAATGGTCGCCCCCCCCTCCCTCTCTCCAGTGCTTTCAGTCATACAGTCCCGCAGCTCTTGTTTTTTTTTTAATTTTTCCACCAGTGTCTTCTTTTTCTCCTATCACTGCTAGCAAAGCATTCTTCAAGACTCTTTTTCCACATATGATGCCCTGTCAGTGGAAAGTCAAAATCCAATTGCTGTGTATTGATTCTACAGAGTCGCTAAGATGGCTTTAACACAAATCCATGTGAAAAATGAGGGTTTATGAATAAAAAATATCAGATATCAGAACAACCTCTACCTAGATCATGACCAGTTTCTATGGTCACAGATACTCACTTTCTGCCTTTTCAGTTATTCATGAGAACATCAAAGGGAAAAGGGACAAAACAAGTATGCACCTTTATCTGGAAGTGCACCGAAATGTTTAAGACTCTTTCTTGATAAAGTTTCACAGCAATGGGGTGATTACATTTTGAGTCATCAGTCTACCTAACAAACATACTGATGACACCGTCTCCTTGGCAGAGCTAGTCTACATGTTTGCGCCACCACAGGATATGACAACTCAACAAATGAATGCGGTGAGAAACCCAAATGACCGCGATCATGATTACTCTGTCTCAATGTGTTCGGTCATCCAACCAGAATGTGCTGTCACCAAGGTTTTTGGCCTTCTTCGTGACAATTTATAATTAGAAACTATTTATCCCATAATAAATAATGGAAATAAAAAATAATTCATAGTTAAACTGTCTACATCCGAAATCTATTAACGATTCTTAACTGTTAACTGTCAGGCTACTGTAAAAAATGAGTTCAACTGTCAATGCTAAGACATCCAAACAATTAAAACTTAAAGGAATAACAGATGTATTGATGTCTCCTTTCTGATTTCATTTGATAGGATGAAAATACAAACTTTTGAACATAGGTCCGTAAGTGGAGGGTTTTTTTTTTTTTGTGTTTGTTTTTTTTTTAAATGCGTTTATGAGATAACACATTCAAAACAAACGGCTACAGTTAATGCTACTGGATGGCAGTGAGTGGTTCAAATGATCAAACCGACTTAGGAATTTTGCAAGCCTTTTGATCCCACGAGTCATGCAATCAAAACAAAATCAAGACAGCAACAAAAGATGCCAGGAAGGCCAAAATGGCATGCACTAATCTATACAGTAAATAGCCTCCTGCTGGCTTTCTAATTAGCAGGGTACTGAAAATCATTTGGCAAGGTCTAGTTCCAAAGTCCTGCTGATTCTGTACGCATTAGAGGTGCCCATTAATAGCTGAACATTTGCCAGTCAGCTTAAATGTTCCTGGAGATCACAGCCAGGAGGCAGGAGGAGGTGCTCCTTGTTGAAGAAACCTAACAGCACGCAGCAGAGTGCCAATTTACAGACAAACTTGAGGCCTTTACACATTCTTTCATTACTTTACAGCTTTCATGTGGTCGAATGATTCGAGAGCAAGCTCACAAAGAAAAACGTGGAAAAAAAACTAATTAGAGAGAACAAGCTCACGAAGAAAAACGTGGAAGAAAAAATTATGGGGAGTGATGGAGAGTATAAAATAAAATTCCACACAGCCAGAGCCCTGTTTCAACAGTTGATAATTATGACCATTAAATAACAGCAAAATAAATAAATAAATAAATATCAACACTCATGTGCTAAGTGCCCATAAGACCGAAGTTATTGTTTTTGCAATCATAGCCCCACAATTATTAATGTCGACTAATCACCGTACTGTAATGAACAGCCAGGACAGAGACGCGTTCGTCACTACGCTATCATTATTTAGTTATCTATCAAACTTTTACTCCTTTCTATCACTGTCTGGTCAGATTGCGCATAAAAAAAATATAAAAAAAAAGCCTGAGATAAAGCAGAGCACACCAAAGGAAACTTTGAGGTTTACTGAGATTAAGTCATAACACTGATACTGTATGCTAAGGACAGTTTTTTTGAGGTTCTACAATACGTTCAGGTTCATAAATAGAGACATTGGAAAAAATTCTCATCTTTTTTTTTTTTTTGCTCTAAATTAAGCACTGACTTACTCTAAACACCACCACACCGCATTTGAATTGAAACCAACCAGACGTGATTTAACTACAGAAGTTCACCTTTAATTTAAGGGTGAAGAGTTTAGGAATTACACCAATTTGTAGATGTGCCTCAAACTTTTAAAGGGAGCAAAGGTGATCGGACAATTGGTTGCTCATCTGTTCCCTGGCCACGTGTGTTATTCCCCCCATGAACCCATTGACAATCATCAGCAAAAAGGTCTACAATTGTGCTGTTTGCATTTGAAATCTGCTGCTGTCGACTCTCAATATGAGATCCAAAGCGCTGCCACCATCAGTGAAGCAAGCCACCATTAGGCTGAAAAACCAAAACAAACCCAACAATATTTATCAATACATTTAATCACATGCAAAAAGGTTAGATTTGGCCAAATCAACAGTTCAATATTCTTAAAAATAAATAAGACAGCCAGGAAGCTGATATTAAGTGATTTGTAGAGGAGCGTCTGCGCACTGTGTTTAGCTACACTCTTTTGTCAATGTATGACAACTGTTTCTAACAAAATACGGACAAACAGGAACACCTGTCATCTTTTGAGGCATAGATACAAATTTATGTAAATCCTGCGTCGTTCACTTGATTTGCAAGAGATTACCTTCAAATTAAAACTGAAAGTCTGCAGTTAAAGCATAATTCGATTGTTTTATTTTCCAATCAACTGTGGTGATATTTAGAGCCAAAAAGACAACAATTGAGTTGATGCCCCACTATTATGGGCCTGATTATTTGTGAAATTACAACATATTCAAATGTCTAATTTTGAGTCTGTATTAATTAAGAAGAATAAGAAGATGACGAGTTATTAAACATGATTTAATGACACATCCTAAAATAGGAACCACCCACAAGAAAAACTCAACAACAGGAAGGCAGCTGATCAGCAAAATGCACCGATTAGATAGTGGATGAAAATTAACAGAACGGACAAGACTATTAGCTGGATGGAAGTAGAAAATGCCCCCCGCCCCAGCCCACCGCCCTGTCATTTAGTGTCCCACCCTGCAGGATGAAGGGGGGCCTCTGTGCTCCTCCACAGTTCAAACACACCACACGGGTGTCTGCTCCCTGCAAAAACAATGCAGACACACATATATTGCGGCCTGGCTAACAGTGGCTAACACAATAAGCCTATTGAGAGTCAATGAAACACACTGCACCAACAAACTGCAATGTGGTCATTTTGCCAGGCTGACAGCTTGCAAAGAGTCGACTCTCTGCTTTCTTGAATTCATCAAATATCTGTCCAGTCTGGTCGGTGTCTTCACACACACTCATGTGCACATGCTACACAGCTACACATTTGTTTGGTCGAGGGCGGAAAGCCGTATTGTTTTGCAAAGGAAGTGGGGCAGCGATAACAGATCTCTGTTCTTTATCCGACTGCTCTCACACACACACACAAATGCACACACTGCTTTCTCATCAGCTGTGGTGCACAAGCTTAACCACACACACACACACAAATGCACATATTTAAAGTACTGTATTTTCACGATCATAAGACGCACAGAAAGTTGTAAATTTTCTCCAAAATGGACGGGGCACCTAATAGTGCGGGTCGCCTTGTGTATGCACCGAGTTTCAAAATCTGTGAACGTTGTTGTGTGACTTCGATGAGGGTCCACTTGACTGATTGATGTTGTGCCGACATGTTGCTTATATTGAGCAAAGGCGGACCGATCCTAGGACAGCATGCGGACATTCAAGTGGGAAGGGTGGCCGTAAAAGAGGATGCTAAAGGCACGCCACCAGTAGCAGTAAATAGTGCAAAACAACATCCCAAAAATGGCACCTACGAAAAGACACGCTTACGAAGCACAGTTTAAAGTGCAAGCTATCAGTTTTGCGGAGGACCATGGGAATCGAGCAGCGATGAGAGAATTCAAGATCAGCTAATCCATGGTGCTTTTGTTTTACGAAACGGCGCCATCTATCCATCTGGGCAAAGACGACCATGGTGCAGCAACATCCAAAGAAAACCTGGCCATCTTCCGCTCCTACTGCAGTAAAAAGTGTAATGTTCTGCGTTACATGAAATAAAGATGCTTTCTTGGAGATTTTAATCCTTTATTTTGCTGGTCTCCCTTGGTTTCCATTACCGACTGTTCTATCAAACAATCCCCACACTCCGAACTTGCCCGCTTGGGTACGGCAAGTAATGAGGTATAATCATACTTTGTAGTATGAAATACAACAAAAAGATTGCCAACAAACACAACCAGCCCAACCACATCACCAACATGGATGAGGTGCCGCTCAGTTTCGACATCCTGGCGGACCACAATGTAGAGAAGAAGGGGATCAGGACGGTAGCGATACACACAACAGGGTGCGAGAAGTCAGATTTAACTGTTGTGCTCGATTGCCAGGGTAATGCAGAGAAATCACATTAATTTTAAAGCCGAAAGAAAAGTTTCCAGCCGGAGTAAAAGTGAAGTTGTGAGCCGAGCACAGCATTACTAAGACTGGAAGGCAGCGCCAGGTGAGTTATGCCACAATTTGTGAATGGATTGTGGATGCTTGGGCTAGTGTGTCTGTTTGTCCTGTTGTTCTCGCTTTCGCAAAAGTCGGCATCATTTCTGAGGAGCCGCACGGCAACGAGACTGACTCTTACAATGAGGCGAAGGAACCTGGCTTGTTTGATGGAAAACTTGCCCAGCTGTTCATTTTGGATACAGAAAATGAGGACTCTGATTGATTTGTGGGTAAGGATTGAACAAGGAAGTAACATGAGTACATTGTTGTAAACTCAGTTTTGCGCCCACTGCCTTTTTAAAAGCATACGCTAGCGTGCATGCATGCTATCTCTTTTTTAAGCTACTGTAGCGTACGTTTTACCATTACGTTTTACCATTTTTGTGTGCAGTGTTGTACCATATAGGTCTGTCACAAAACTGTTAGTTATTACGAAACAGATGCACTTTTATCAGACTACAAAAAAGAGCTGTGAGAAGTGTTTGTTACAAATGGTGGCCTGTAAATACCTAAGGCACTCTTTTGCCCCAAAGACAGCCACTCTTGATGCAGAAATGTTACAGTGTGTGTGCGTGTGTATTTCATGATCATATTAAAAGAAAAGGAAGACATGAGAGAAGAATTGGATATAAACACAAAGCATTTCATAATGGTATATTTGGACACACACACACACACACACACACACACACACACACACATACACACACACACACACACATTATGCAGGCAGGTCTGTAGCGAGCCAAAATGGGCAATGATGGAGGAGGCGGGCTCGGGGGGTTCTGCAAGGATGACAGTGCACCAGTTCATCGACAGTGACACATTAACTTGATTCCTCCAATCCAATCCTTGCCTCAGCTCAGCCTTAAAACTGACTGTATTTACTACGCAGTAAACAATCGGATCTGCTGAAGGAAGACATGTGCGTTTTCAATGAAAATGTAGAAATGAGTGCTGGATGTAAAATAAGACCACAAGACTGATGTCACCAGGAGAGAACGGAAAGGAAAAACTTCAGCGCACCACCCCACCCCAAAAAATAAAGCAAGATTGGCCCTTTGGCAATTTTTGTGATTGTCAACAATGTAATCGCCCTTGTCCTATTGTAACCGGTGGTATCCGACTGAGTTGTGTTTAAGAATAGTGACAACACACAGCAGGATTTCTTGTGTTGGGTGTGTTTAATCGTCTCAATCACAAAACCTGATGATAACAGCAAAAACAATATCCTCCCATCAATTATGGTGGTACGGCGTGTCCCTACCCATGGACATCAAGAGAAAAAGAGGCACACACATAAACACAACATGCCTGACGATAACAGCAAAACAATGTCCTCCTAACATTTATGGTGGTACAGCGTGCCCCTTCATAAATGATATGACATAGGAATGTATTAAAATACCTAAACTTGGAAGTGAAATCAAAAGATTCTCAAGCTCTAAAGATGGACCTCCCCATGGACCTCAAGAGAAAAAGGGAGGGGTCAAAGGTGTGAGCCCAATTTAAAAGAGGGAGTGCCACATTAATTATTAAATGGAACACATAAACATTTTTGTTCCACCTTTTGATAATGGAGGATATAGTAAAAGAACATGTTCGATATTTATCATTCCACAGAATTTGTGTACCGGTAATTATAATGCAGTACAGTCAGTATTTCGAAGTTTTTTTTACTGGCCCTATTACATTATGACAACTAGCGTGGCAATCTCTCTGGCCCGTGGAGCATATACAGTATAGCACTGTGGAGAGCCTTTCCTATAACACAACTAGGTGATGATCTCATCCTTGCACTCCCAGTATTTCCTTTTTGGAAATGTGAAGGCAACACATAGGAACTCGGGAAACTATTGTGTGCGTGTGTGTGTGTGTGTGTGTGTGTGTGTGTGTGTGTGTGTGTGTGTGTGTGAGTGTATGAATGCGAAGTAAGTGGCTCCATGTTTGGACAAGTAAAAAAAGCATAATATGTATTCTTTCAAGGGCCAAGATGCCGGAGATAGGCTGGGAACAATTATTGCTGGCAATGTCCAGTCCAGTCCAGCCAGCACAACGCAGCAATACAAGCGCCTGAAGACTGAACACAACAATGTGAGCAAAGTCAAAAGAATGTCCTACTTTGTATGTCTGTTTCACAAAGACCTTGTTTGCACTGACACAAGAGTCGTACGTGGGACAAGACAGACGCTGCACACTCTCTGGATGACAACCACTAGATGTGTGCTGGAGCCCATTCCAACTGACTTTGGGTGAGAGTCAGGGTACACCAGACAAAACATCATCCACACTTGAATTCAAACCTATGGATAATATAGAGTCTTCAATTAACCTGAATGCATGTTTTGGGAACGTGTTTGGAAACCGGAGTACGGAGAAACAAGAACATGCAAACTCCACACAGGTAAGCTGGAGGCCAGATTCGAACCCAAACCTCTGTACTGCGAGGTGGGTGTGCTGCCCAGGCAATCATCGTGCTGCCACCATCCCATACATTTATATTATATCTCGAGCATTGGGCGGAATGCTTGGACCTCGAAAATCATCACTTTGCAGGAGACCCACCCAAAACGTGTGTTCAATCATTAATAGCGCATTGTCAAAGGCAGAACCTATTTTCAACAATTTAGATATGTTAATTATTTGTAAAAAAAATAAAATAAAAAAATAACACCCACACATGTGGATTTGCAAGTATTCTCGATTTGGAAAAAAAAAATCTGAAATTTACCAACTGTGACATTGAAGGTTCCGTCCAACGCCAGAGTTACTATAGACAATATATATTCATATTTATAATTTAGATCATGATGAGTGTTAAAACAGGCAATACAACAATTAAAAACTAATGCCACATGCTTGGAAAGGATTAAGCCACATAGCTTCGTTTATTTTTGTCTTCATAGAGTGAATGATTGAGCAAACATAATATGAACATGACAAGCTTCCAGGATCTATGGGGGGATTTGATCCGCGTAAACTGTAAAGTTCGACTCATAGCTAGCATCAGCCGCTCGTTGATTATGATGTCAGATAAATGCTTAACGTGCACTTCTCAAATACAACAAGTTAATGGTCATTTAAGCGCCCTTTGCGTGCATATAACGGAAGAGTGCAGGTGTATTCATCGCTTGTTCGAAAGGGGAAAAACTAAAACACAGTTGTCAGTGAGAAAAAAATAAATCACTATCGGGGTCCGTGAACGCCCCATCTGAGGCTCCAGCTTCCCGACTCTCGGCCGCGACCGGTCCGACCGCAGCACGGCGGGCCTTTCGGAGGCAAAACAAAATCGGTGCTCGGGCGACGATCCCACTCCCCCTCGCCTCTATATATTTCAGAACAAACTGTATCCAAAAGAGAAGAGAACGACACCAGTCTGCCGCGGTTAAAGCACCAATTCGTCACTCACCTCTCAACGTTTACGTCCGTCTCGCTGCTCTCCCGCTCCAGCTCTGGGCTCTCCTCCCCTCCGGTTCCTCTCCGCCTATTGCTCTTTTCCTTCGCTCTTTCCCGTTAGAGGGAACCGGGGGACTCTGCTCCGGAAGCAAAAATAGCAAAGACTCCTCCCCATTTTTTAATTGCCACACAGTGGATATGGAAAGTCTCCACACTCCTGTTCAAATGGCAGGTTTTTGCGAAAAAAAAAAAAACATGGCAAATAATTTCTAAACTTGTTCCACCATTATTGTGCACAATGTGTGTGCTCAAAGGATTAAGCAATCCAAACCAAATCTCCCAAACATATGTGAGAAAATGTGGTACAATCCAATAAAAGCAAGGTCGAACTTTTTGACCTTCATCGCAAAAGGTATGTTTGGCGAAAACAACAGCGCTCTTCGCGAAAAGAACAGCAAACCTTTGGGGAAGCTTAGTGATGGCAGGATTCTCCTTTGGGGTTGTTAATCTTAAACTGGAACTGTGGCCCGAGACAACATGGAAGTAATTTGAAATAGCTATCAGAAAGCAAAAGCATGCCAGGAAAAGCCTACTCGACCAACTGAACTTTGACTGGGGGTTAAACAGAGACACTTTAAATGGTGGCAGATGTATGCTGACTCCCATTTTACATGAGTATGAATATGAATGGTAAATTCTGAACACAGCCAAATCCCAGTTTTAAGAGGTTGTGCGTCCTTGTGCCACTACTTTATTTTCGTTATTTTCAATAAGTATTCTTATTTAAAACAAATACACAAGAAAAGCACAGATACCTGGAAAAAAATACAGGAGTACAGTAACAAAGTTCTGCATTTGTACTTTGATTAGTAAAGATAAAACTCTGCTTATAATAATACTGGGATATTATCCTAAAAAAAACGTTTATTGAGTGTAGCTTTGCAGCTCAGAAACTGCAGTCTAATATTCACCAGTAGAAATTGTTACTAGCATGTACTGCAATGCCATTAATTCAGTTTGGCCTGACACCACAAGGAAATTGTCAAATGAACACTTATGTACAAAACATACCCATGTAAGTTTTACTACAGGTGCAACCAGTTAATTAGAACATTGTTTAAAAGTTAATTCTCTTTTTGGTTGATAAATTCCAAAGTGAATAAAAATATTATATATCTGTATATTTATGAAATATAGAATTTTTTTTTCAAAATGCCAATTCCTACCTAATCTCCTTCTATCCATTTTCTGATTCGTATTTGTCCTTTCGGGGTCCAAGGAAAGCCCAGTCATGAAGACCTCCACATCCATGTACTGTACTGCAAAGATTTTGTTTGTCAACTAAAAAGTGGAAATTTGAGAAAAATCTCTCATTTACTGAGCTAGACAAAGTCCTTAGAATCCTTCCTTAAGATTATGATCAAACAAGGGAATGTCTGCTGTAGAAGCAGAACACTTTTGCTGTGTGATAACATCTGATTATTTGCTTACAAGTGGCTGAGGTCTGTGCAAGATGATGGCCACGATTGCTGAGCAAATGGTGGTTGCAAAAGGCAGAATGCAATTCAACAAAGTGGAGGCCGTGCATCCGCTTCAAAAACAATTGGCAAAACATAAGTGTGTGCTGAGTGTGCCAAACCACAAAGCAATTACCGATTACTTGAAACGTGGATTATGGAGTCAACTTTGGCGTGACGGCAAGGACCATTTGGATCAGTGCGAAATGGGTCAATAAAAAGGCCCAAACAAGCAACATGTGTTACTGATAAACTCTTTAATTAAAATTTCCTCTAGAATACATGATATGATTCTCATAGTGTGTTCATACATTTTACTTATAACATTGAAAATTGATCTCAACATTAAATGCGGTGTATACAATCAGATAAATAAGATAAGATAAGATAAGATATCCTTTATTTGTCCCACACTGGATATCTTATCTTATCTTATCTTATCTTATAAACAGTCACACCATAATTAATTTGAACCAGGATTTTCAAACTTCTAATGTCTGGTACCATTTCCATAAAAATCTTCACTTTCCAAGGACCACCATTACAACCAACATTTTGCATGGAAGCCTATGTGTTATCAAAAAATAAGACAGAGATTTAATGCCTAAAAAGTGTATTCAATTATTTTAGGCCACTGTACCATTATGCACGGCTCGAACATTCACACTGCACTTAAAGATAAGAAAAGGAAAAGTGTAATGTGATGATGATTAATTTAAGACGTATCACATCGAAGGTAAATAAAAATTGTAAATAAATATAAAACAGTTTTAAAAACTAAAAGCAACTGTACAGTGTTTTTTTTTGTTTTTTTTTTTGCAACTGTACAGTGTTGTATTTAACAGTTCAATGCAACTGACGTGTACAAAAAAAGGACTGTTCTTCATTAAAAATTCATTAAAACCTGATTCTTCCTGTACTGAAAGAAACCGTACCATTAAAACACTGAGAATCACTGAATTATAACATCCTGGAAAAATTTATTCTGTTCAGTATTGTATACTGTACATTGTTTCAGTAGTTCAATTTGCTTGAGATGCTCAGGTAAGCGTGCTCAACTATAATCCTGTCTTCTGTTGACATCTAGTGGCTATTGCTCAAGTGTGTCACGGCCAAAATGTCAGATTAGTCTTTCCTGATGTGAACTACAACAACCAATAATTTTTCGGAGCGTTAAAATAATCGATAGATGGATGGATTTTGATATTTTAAGTTAAGAAATTTTCATCACCTCCCCAAAAAAAATACATAAAAATATTATGAGGCGCGCTTCACTCGTTCAATTGCAGTTCCTCCAATACAACATGCGGCGCTGCAGAGATGGCGTTACACTTTATCGACCAATCAACCGGATGATACAATTTGAAGTTGAACAAGGAGCGGGTACCGCGACAAAATGAGTTAGCGACGAAAGCTAACAATATCTCGGAATACAAGCAAATGGTCACAAGTAAAACATTTTACTCAAAATGGCCACAGTGAAGCCAATATTTATGAGGACTTACGGGAAGAAAAAACGCAAATTGACGGCCTGGATTTCACCGAAGGAGCACAAGCAGGCCTTCAATAGCTCCACGTCTTCAGATGATTCCTTGTTTGAACACGCCAAATACATCAAAGCCAGGTAAACAAACCAAAAGACGACGATGACTTTAATTCAGTTTTCAACCTTTAGTGACTTACTCATAGTAATAATAATAATAATGCATCCTATTTATTTATAATGAAGTGTGTATTCTTTGCCCCCAACAATAACTACGGAAATAGAAACGATCTCGCCGCACAACATTAAACAAAAAGTGTCACAAAACGTATGACATTATGATGAGCCGTTGCACAAAGACAAATAATTAAAATTGCAACATTTCCTCCTGCACCCACGATGATGATTTCTCACTGCACACAGTCGGGTGTAAATAAGTGAGGAACTAAAAAGATTGTGTATTGCTCAGCGGTACCTATCTGGTATCTCCGGCTGGATTGTAGTCATAATTCATCGTAGTTCTTAAGATTATTTTTTAAGATTCTTTCACTTTCTGTTGTTTGTCTGCTTCCTGAGTGGCGTCTGTGGACATATCCTATCCAAGACCTTTCATGCTGTTTTTTTTAAAATCTCTGATTCAATTTTTTTTTTAACATTGAGTTCATACACACAGCGAGTTAAGTTACAGCGATGACGGCACTCAAGTTGGTGACACCTGGTACAGGGGTTTCAAACCTGTTTTCATTTCAGGCCATGAAGTAGTTATGAGGGTTCTCAGTTTCAAAAAGGTTGGTGATCTTTGCATTAGACTAATACTGCACTGATAAATTCTGAGAACCTCCAAAAATGCTTGGGATATTTGAAAATTTGGGAAAATATAATTTGATTGAAATTGTGTGGTGACTGGTACTGCTATAGTTTTGGTAATTTAATTCATTGCCTGGTGGATATTTTCTGTCCACACACTTTCTGACCTGATCTTTCTTGATGCAGGAAAAGAAAACCTATCTCAGTCGCAGCAGCAGTCATGACAAGAAATAACAAGAGGTGTCGTCTGATTATCAGCGAGAGCGAGGAAGATATGTCATTTTCTGTGAAAAGTCAGAAAAATCCACCGCAAATCAATGCAACTTCCAAGTAAGTCACTGTTTTCCGACGAAGAAAAGTAACACACGTATTTTAATGTATTTAGAGAAACATTCTGAAGATTTTGAATTCCTTTTTCCATGCCGGTGTTGTTAGAGCAGAAAAATGCTGCTCAAAGGAGTTATGCTATCTCAACACAGCTTCCTATAGCTGATGTCTTGTTGTTCATCTTTGGACCGCCACCTATTTGAAACCAAATCAACCGCGCCTGGTTGTAGCCAACTAGTGCTCTGTATTTTTTTTCCCTAGCAAATATTGCAATCTGCTTTGGCCTAAAAAAAATAATAATATCAATCTCGCCCATGTATTAAGTCCACCCTTGTCTGCATTTTCCTTTTATTATCTGCTAAAAAAAAAAAGGCAGAATTGTATGTTGGCTCATCTCTCCTTCCTGTTTTCTGCAATCTCGTCTCTTGTTGGGCTGCTTTGTGACTTCCCATCAGTGCTCAGTTGTCTGTAAACCCAGTCTCAAACGCATCGGGCTCTTGTCTGCAACACTTTTGATGACTTTTAGGAAAGTGCAACATCAATATGTCTTCTTTTTAGGATGCAGTCAAGTTCAACAACAGTCTGAGCAGTGAAGTATTATGCGATAAAAACATTCGCAGTGACATTTGCAATTGGTTTGGTGAAGAGCCTGAGTAGAAGCTGTTCAAATGCAACTGGAAACTGCTTTTTAATTTTTAGAGCAACGAAAAGTTCTTCCAAGGCAAAGAAGATCCGTGCAACAAGGAGGAAAGCAAAAGAGAACATTACTAATGAGGAGGACATTTTCAGAGTGCCCCTCCCCTCCTGCCCTGAGCCTGCTCCACGGGACAGGGTAACCAGGTGCGTGTATCAACACACCCATTGACACAATCCGCTCCAACTTTGCCTCACATTTAGTCAGATGCTCATTAGAAGAAATTTTGGAGGGCCTGTTAGGGCAAGCCGGTTCCAATTCCTAAGCACATGAACTGAGTTACCCTTGAGCAAGGCGGGGAAATCCTGACTGCTAAACCCTCTCACTCTTCCACATAATCCTGTTTGACCTACATAGTATATGTGTGGAGGATGCTTTAAATTGAATTACAATACAGTTTCTTCTCATTGTCAAGCCACAGTCATCCCATGGTATTCAGCTGACTGATACCTGGGAATAATGAATGAAACCCACTCATTTTACATGACTCTTAAATATACAAAGTAGATGGTTTAGAAATGACTAGATTAATGGGTGCTGGGGGGGGGGGCATGTATAGCACAGGCCAAACATGCACATGCAGCATAACCTCTCCATAACTTCCTCCATAAGGACCCAGGATAAACATAGTCCCTCCACACTGTACCAAGATTTTAGTCTCCCAGTCAAGTTTTCTTCTTTGTACTTACCAGTTACTACTTTCTTATTTGCCAGGTTTTGGTACCATATCGCGGCAACTCGTGGCGTCACAAAAAAGACACAAAAATGGGCGTGTTTTTCAGCAGGTAGCTGAGGATAGGTTCCATGAAAGAAAAAAAAACGTGTTCACTGTTGTACTCAGAAAGTACTTTTGCACTTACATAATTATAACTGTTAACAACTTAGTGTGAACACATTGGCCTAATACAGAAAATGCTCCATATATCAAACTGTGTGGTTACTACCCGTAGTTTTGTTTCTTTGAAAGATTGGCAGTGGTTTTCTATTTCTGACCTCATCCTAATTAACGCATCAGCAGGAAACAAGCACCTCTGTCAGTCAGAACAGGGGTCACAATAAGACGGAAGAAGCAGCATTGTCCGATGAACAGCTCCAGTGACGAAGATCTGTCATCTTCTCCAAAAAGCCACACAAAGCCACTTCACATCAATACTACTTCCAAGTAAGTCCTTGTGTCACAATGTAAGTATTTCATATCAGTTGATTTCAATATTTGTTGATTTTATTCATAAATTCCGAATAGGGGCGTGGTGAAAAAAAAGGTTGAATTTGAGTCATTTTATTTTGCAATGCAATATTTAACCCTTAATAGGAGATCAACACAACTATGAAAAAGTGGGTGTGGGTGTGCGTGCGCTCAACAGAATTGCTTGTGGTCGATGAATTGACTCAAAATGCCTATCCCTTGTCTGCATGTTCCTTCTCTCATGCTAAATGCCAAGTGTTGAAAAATGTTTTGGGTCATCTCTCCTTCCATTTTCCACAGTCTTCCTCATCTTTCAAAGGCCCGGTTTGTGACTTGTCGCCCTCGCTGCCCCGTCACCACGAAAGTGAAAGTCTCAAAGGCAAAAGGCAATGTCTTCACATCCTTGGAAGACTTTACTTCTGGAGAGGAAAGCCAAGTCTGTTTTTCTCACAAGAAGAAGAGAGTCCCTCTGGCAATGCTGGAATCAAGTGTGGAGAATTCCACCAGCAACCTGGATACGGATCCCTTGCTCCTAAATCATTCATCAGATCACAGCCTTGGGCCGCGCCCCAGGAAGCCCATCTTTTGCTCTACACCTTCAGTTAGACTGTCAAGCAAACGTCCCCATATTGTTCCGTTTCCCATCACTATTCAGTCCCCGAACCCCACATCCTTGTCCATCAGCCGCATAGGTGCAAGTGCATGCCAAGAAGACCAGGACTCTCCAAGGCAGCCTTGTTCTTCACCACCCATAGGACTAAATTCCAACAAGAAGCGAAAGACAAGCCTGTGTGAGCTGAATGAACAAGCATGCCCGCCTTTCCACGAAGGACATTCAAAAGACCTTTTTATACACCCAAAAAGTATGAACAAGAGTAGTCAAGACGGCAAGATGAAATATGGTGGGGCGTCGGCAAGCCTCCATCTGCTCGCTCCAGACAGCGAAAGCGACAGCTGTTTAGTGCCCACAGGGGAAGACTTACTCTCACTGACTGAAGTTCTGAAGGAGATGTGTTTGGCCCAGCGCTGCACTGTGAGATTGAAGAGATTAAACAGCCTGACTCTTAGTCAACTTTGCAGCCAGAGCACCTACTCCTCCTGCCTTACTGATCTTAGCTCAGATCACAGAGGACCACCTGCCCAGCATCATTCGATTTCCCTGGATAATATGTTACCACCAGAAGTTTTTTACAAGTCTAGTTTAGGTACCACTAAAGATGAAACCTGCGAGCGGTCAAACACAGGGAATGGGCCGGAGTCTGAAACTTCAAATATTTCCATCAGCCTTGCACTGTCACCATCACTGTCAGCAGAAAGTGATTTCAAGGAGGTGTCAACATCAGCACACGCTGAATCCACCCAGCACACTGGCAGCAGCTTTGAATTTTTCACTTGTGCGCAATTAGCAACCAGCTTTCCTGGGCAAATGTCAGCAACGGAACAGGATGCAGATGGTACATTTCAAGGAAAACGCTGCAAAGTTCGGGTTGAACGATTGAGGTTGGAGGAAATTCAAAGAGCAATCTCCAAAAGATTGTCTGTAGCACGATCAAGTGACAACACTGTTGACACATCATGCAGGGCAGAAAGCCTCTCAGAGGCACTGATCCAAGAATGCCTAACTGACAAACTTGCATTAAGAGTCGAGAGACTGGCTTTTACACAACTGAAGGAGCTGCAGCAAAAAGGTAGAAAGTGTCAATCTTCCTCAAATTGTTCCGATTTTACCAACGAGGACCTGACAAGAAACAAGCGCCAGAATAAAACGGACTCTGAACATTCTGAAAAGATTTCATGCAAAGTTGTGGAAAAGGGCTCGCCTAGTTCTTTCAGCCTTGTGGCCTCGGAAGAAAAAGCCTCCAAAAAAGGCCCTAAAGTTGACCAAAAAGCTTTTGGTAAAAACAAGAAGATGAGAAAGGGCATTTTAACGAGGCGGCCAGGTACCACCCGTAAGGCATGTGTCAGTGGTCTGAGCGTGAGCCGCTGGAAAAATGACAGTCGATCGCAAGCGCCGCATGTGTTCAAGAGGAATAGTACAGGGAGGCCTGCCGACTGCACCATCAACGATCTGATCTTGGCTCAACCCAGTGGACTGCTGGTGAGCATGACTTGATAACAACCACGTTTCAAAATATATCTGAATTTCAGCCTTTCGTCATCATTGAGAGACCTGTGTACACACGTGCACTACAATTATATATTCAAATAACGCATTTTGTCTTAATGAGAGTTAAATAAATCAACAATAAAATAAAAAATAAGTGACACTGTAACCTCATCGTACAAGACCAGAAATAAATCAGAATGATTTATGAGTAAACAAAAGTGTGCCGACGTGACAAAAAGGAAGAAACCCATTTGACTATAAAGTTAACAAAACAAGACCTTTTTGGGAAAAAAAATCATATTTTTTTATGAATATTGCCTTGATCTCAATACTGAAAACAACTTTGAAGTGCCGGTAGATTTGGAATGATGAACTTAGTTCAACAATTTCTTTTGAACTAAACTGGTTCATTTTAAATTGTGTGAGCTGCACCTTGAACTAGTTCGCGTAGAAGATGAACTTTCCCAACACTGCTGATGGCACATCAGATGGGTAGGCTCCTCATGGGATCAATAGGTCAGCAGCTCTGTTTTAAAAATGCGTAGAGATGATGCTGTTTCTTCAGTGACTGACTTGGCAATCTGTCCTGATGTGCAGGGGCTCCTGGGGCGTACGTCGAATTGCACCACCCCAGTGAAGACGTGTCCCCTTAACCTATCCTCGCTGCTGGTCGACCACACGCCGTCCACACAGCGCTGGAATCGGCTTAAATCCGCCCTCTCCATTCACCGCAAAAGTACAGCTCATGTGTGCCTATGAAACCCAACTTGTGTACTTGTACTCATTTCTTTTCCTTTAACCTTAAACTGCTCTCTTTGGGCCTTCTGTAGTGCTGCTCACACCGCAGAGTTCAAAAAAGCCGATGCAAGCCGATGTCAGTCAGGTATGAAGGAAGGGGTCATCGTCTTTGGACACCACAAAATCCTCACAGAGCCAATCCTCATACAACAATCTTGTCAACTAACTGCAAATGTTCCAACCCCACAGCTAATGTGTGACACAGATTTGTTCGAGGCAGAGAAGCCCTCTTTTGTGCTGCTCACACCGCAGAGTTCAAAAAACCCGACGCCAACAAACATCAGTCAGGTATCTTATGAAAGGGGGGGGGGTTGCCATATTTTGACACCACAGAGCCAATCCGCACCCCAAAAAAAAAGTGTCAAATAACTATTCAAATGTTTCAACCCCCACAGCTAATGTATGACACAGATTTGTCAGATGCAGAGAAAGTCTACGCTGAGTGTGGGCAACAGGGTCCGCTGCCCTGGAAGGAGTGTTTTTCACCTCTTCAAATGAGACGATGCGTCAAGATTGGGGAGGGTACATTTGGTGAGGTGTTCTCCACCAACAACTCGTCAGGAGAAACAGTTGCTCTTAAAGTACGTGTGTACACATGCATGATTATGTCTCTGGCTAATTTTTACCCCATGCAAATTATCAGTGCATCGAAGAAACATTATATTGGCTTAAAAAAGTTATAAGTACCACTAATTGAAATTCAAATTTGCTTCGTTGTGACTGTGTTCGCAAGTTTTATTTTCTAAGTGATAAAACCGATGAAAGTGATGACTTTTTGATGGTATAGTACTGTAGCATCTTTTTAGTGTGCGTTCTGCACTCTACGCACAAAAAGTAGGGATACTTGTTTTCAGGACGCTGAAATACATCATAACCTTAACACATGAACTTAATTTAACCTCAAAACCTTTGAAAGCACATGTCCATCTCTTCATTGTTTCAAGGAGAATGTTACATTGACTTCCATGCCTTTCTGTGACTCTTCCAGTCTACTTCTTGCAACTTGCTGATGACTGTGAAACTAAACTCAGTGGCCATTTTCCTCTGAGCTTGTGCTAGTAATTTAGTTAAAGGTTAAGTCCAAAATTTTCTTGACAATAATATGGTTTATGTGCCACCACTAGTCTCAACACAGTATTGCACTGGTGGAACATGCATTAAGCAGCAAAATCTCCGTTTTTATCCATCTCAGGGAGCAGCCTTTTTGCCAATTGCAGTCGACCAAAAATGTCATGAAAATTCATTGACTTCAATAAAAACAAGTTTTTCAAGAAGTTTTCCAAATGATGGTAAAAATTCGATAGCGGTCGCTAAGTGTTAAGAGCATGAAAATCGTCATTGCTCTTCTTCAGGCTGGCCACTACTGTACCGCTGCTGCTTTGAAAGCCGCAGTGAAGGTGCCTGTCCGTCTCAAGTGAGCAATTTGCATTGCCCTTCTCGAAGCAATACATAAAATGTTTTCAAAACAGGATAAAAGTGTCCTGTATTTTGTCAGGATAAGACACTCGGTCCAGTTGTCATTGAACCAGGAAATGTACTGATTGATTCATCAATTAAACACTTACTGTCAGTTTTGCCATTCAGCTCCTTATTGGAAAACAGCAAGTTGTGCAAAAAGTTCTGAAACACTGAACATCTGCCGTGCATTGTCAAGTTTAGCCAAGGTCAAATGAAGTGAAATTCTACCCACAAGCTCATTATCCTTAACTTTCTATCAACATCTGATTTATGTGTAAACAAAGGATTTCGTGCCGCTACATGTCATTCAAAAAGCTCGAAAAGACTTTAGAAAAAGTGTTTGAAATTGATATTGGAAATAATGAATGAACCATCTCTTTTTCTTCTTCCAGGTCATTCCACTGGAGGGCAGTGAGAAGGTGAATGGGGAAGACCAGAAGACGTTCGGGGAGATCCTACATGAGATTATTATCTCCAAGTAATTTGTCCATTCATTTGAGTTGCATGAATATACCATCCATATATATGATGTCCACCCTCCATTCGTTTTGTAGAAATGTTTGAGCATCAGTTTTGTAAACCACCATGTCTTGTTCCAGGGAGCTGAGCAGCCTGAAAGAGAAGCATCACAACCAGACCAGCTGCTTCATCGGACTTCATGAGTAAATGCTCTCTCTGCTTCCTTTTCTCACATCCGTATGCTTGCTGGTCTCTCTGCGCCTGCTGACCTTCGTCTCCTTCCCACGTAGTCTCCACTGTGTCCGAGGCTGCTACCCTCCTGAGTTCCTGGATGCCTGGGACACCTTTGATAGGAAAAAGGGCTCTGAGAACGACAGACCAGGTTTTTGTTGTGTTCTCATTCTATTGAATCCAGCAAACATGAACATACTGAAAAGAAATAAAATTAAAAAAAGAGTAATTTCAGTGATCATTTTTCGTACAGTGACCCCCTGTTTATCCTGGGGTAAAGTCCAAAAAGTGCAAAAAATCTATAGTAGAGTGAGACCATAGGGTAAAAAAAACAAAACACTTTTTTACTCCTACCCTAATCTTTGTGTCTTTTTGTGTGATTGCACAGTTCACCAAATGAGTGAGTTGAGGTTTACTGAATTGCGATTTTAACAGGGGTTCACCTTATTGTTGTGTATTGTAAGGTAGGAATAGGTGATATTTTTTTGCAGGTTTTCATGCCGCTTCTTCTCTCTGTGTTCTGTAGATTTATTTGAGAATGACCAGTTGTTTCTCATTCTGGAGTTTGAGTTTGGTGGTGTCGACTTAGAGAACAGCAACGGAACGGTATTCAACACTCCAAACTTTTGATTGCATGTTTAGTGATGTCGAACAGTCTCATTGTACCTATTGTACCTATATAATGGTACTCCACTTTGATTTTGGGCACGTAAATTATGAGGTGACTCTTTGCCATCTCAAAATTCCAACATGTCTTGTGTCCTGTAGTTGTCGTCAGTGGCTGTGGCAAAGAGTATCCTCCACCAAGTGACCGCCGCGCTGGCTGTGGCTGAGCAGCAGTTGAATTTTGAACACAGGTACACACTTAAATGCTCCGATAAGGCCCGTCTTTTGATCCTTCTTTCGGCCAGCCCTCTTAAGTTCTCAGGAGAGCCCAGCGGTGTAATAAGTCCTTTGTGTGAAGTCTATTTCAGTGCTCTGTAGTGCCGTAGTGGGTAGGTTAATAGTCCTGCAAGACTTTTTAAGCTAGGATAATTTATTCTTTTCCGGCCCTCCAGTTGCTATAGAGTGGTGCATATAGCCTACATGCAGGATGACACTGAATGAGCATATTCTCAACATTAGTCATTTGTACATAGTAGGCAGTATTCCTATATTGGACTGCATTTGATTTCTTCCTTGGTGATACATTTACACCATTATTTATTTACAAGCCCTTGCCGTATTGAAATGAATAATGACTCAATAAAGCTCTGTAGCTGGGGGCTGAGTGCTCACCTCTGCTCCTTTTACAAACACTATTGACCAAATGCGACTTGTGGGGAAATTTGCTTGCCACAATTCAGACTCCTTTGAGTTCTCTTGGAAGGCGGATTGTTTAAATGCTTTGGATTTGTCATTTGTTACTTTTGACTCTTTTTCTGAAGGGACCTCCACTGGGGCAATGTGCTCGTCAAAACAACAAAGCAGAAGACTGGAAGCTTCCTGCTCAACGGAGCAGCACACTCTTTGGAAACTAAAGGGGTGTTGGTCCGCATTATTGACTACTCTCTGTCCAGACTTGAAATTGGTCAGTGGCGTTTCCCCTGACCTATCACCTCACCTCCTGCGCGATTTTGTTTGTCTTTGTTGTTTAATTGAAGGAAATGGACTGAGCTGTGTTCTTTCCAGATGGCCTAACGGTGTCCTGTGACATTTCAAATGATGAGGAGCTCTTTATGGGTCAAGGAGATTACCAGTTTGATATCTATAGACACATGAGAGAAGAAAATGGGTCAGTATTTTTTCTTTTATTTTTTAAAATTAACTGTGTCTTGGCAATGTGTTTTTGGAGGAGGTCACAGTCCTGTACTTTATCATCACCATGGGATGGGCATGGCAACAGGACAATTTTCTGTATCTCAAGATTAGAACTCATACTTCCTTGCAGCGTCAAACACAAAATGGCAAGTGGTGCCGCCAAAGGACAAATAACAACAACATGCACTGCTGAATCCATATATTGTATAGCTGAGATGCCATATATACCTATGAGTTCGAGATGCAATGATTAATCGATTGATGATTGATAATTACTTTTGATAATCAATCATTTAGGGACTTAAAATTGTCCAAGTTGTCAGATTTCTTTAGTCTTTCATTGAAGCAGTCTGATTATCATTGCTAAATCAAAGTAAATTCTGCTTAATTGGTTCTTACTTTGATAAACGATGATCAATATTCGACCGATTTATTTATTTATTCCTTTGACTTTGGAGAACAGACTTGAGATGTGAGCGCTGTACCTTGTACGTTTGAAACAACCATGTAACGTAGCCCTTCAGTCTGCTAGCTCAATGCTAACACTAATAAGCATTAATGCCGTGTTGCTTTAACCCTTGAAGCAATGAGTTGGACACAAATGGTCCAGCAACAACATAGAGACAGACATAGCATTACTCACAGTCATGTATTCTTTGTCTTCTGCGTAGAATGACCAATTCATGTCATACTGTTGAGCTTAGAGGGGAGTTGATACGTCGGCATCCTTACTATGAATAAAATCTGATTTATGGAGACAGTCATTCATAGAGCTCCTGTCGTTTTGTGTGTTGCAGTAACAACTGGAACAGCTACCACCCTCATTCCAACGTGTTGTGGCTCCACTATTTGTGCTCCAAACTGCTCTCCATGAGGTACCGCGGAATGGGCGGCAGGAGCAGCAAAGACGCATTGAAGGAGCTCACACGTTTTCACGACAACGTCCTGCAGTACACTTCTGCAATGGAAGCACTCGAAAAAAGCCCCATGTTTAAGTAGCACACATAACTAGTAAGTACATTTTCTGTCCAAACATTGTGTGTATTCGTACCGTTGCAAATTCAACAATGAGGCAGCACACACTGATTGACGTGTGTTAACCGTTTCAATATTTCCCAAGTTAGTTTGTTCGTTCGTTCATGAGTAATGAGCATTATCTAAAAATTATGTCGTAATTAATATAGTGATGCAGCAGCAGGACAAAATGAGCTTTGGCCATTATTGTCTATAAGTTACATATACTGTATACGCGTGTATAAGTACTTTTGTTTTTGTTGTTTAATAAACCAGGAAATCAAATTCTTGAATTGAACTTAGAAATTCCTTAGTGTCGTATCAAAGCCGTTCAGTTAGACGCACTATTGGCTTTTAAGTGATAAGAAAACATCAGAGAATCGTGGAGTACAAAAACAAAATATTTATTCAATTTGTTCATTAAGACTATTGTACATTTTTGCATCAAAACAAGCTTCATTTTGATATGGGAAGTGTAAAGTGTGTATCCTTATTAATGAGGATCTTGATTGGATACATCAAATGCCTCCATAGTAGAAGTGACACTTGGTTGAAGACATCCAGAGAGTTGCCTTCGGTAACCATGTGATCATATTGAAGCAAATGCTGCACTGAAAAAGGAAGACTGTTTAAAAAAAAAAAAAAAACACCACACACGGAGACATTTCAGACTACACAAACAAGATCCAGGAGGCCGAGAAGAGGTCAGGCATGTGTTCTGAGAAGCACTTTTTGGTTGAGCTTTGAGGCAATGTTGGAGATGGCCTTGCTGGTGATGAGCCCACGAGTCTGTTGTAAGAGCACTCCACTGATTTTCACACCACTCAGCGAAAAGGATTCACATCAATGCAACAGAACCAGATAAACATAGTTTCCTTCAAATCCATGCAACCTTGTTTCACGGTACGACATTACCAACAGTGCGCCTGGAGTCTCTCTTGGCGTGGAGCTCCGAGCAGTGATCCGATGACATCGCCGTTTCATCGCATCCGCACGACGATACACTTTTATAGCTTCTTCCTTGTCTTTGACTATGCGGAAAATCGGCGGAGCTCCCAGTTGAGCGTTTGTGTGAATGTGGCGACGCGCATCCAGTACGTGGAACAGAAGCAATGAACTGTTGGGAAGGTTGTGTTTGTGCTCAGAAGGAGAAGTATTTGGTGAACCACTCTTGTTTTAGCCCCTCGGTGCCTCTGTGCTCCGTGTAAGCCCCCCTAAAACACACATTTACACAGAATACTGTCAATCAATATGTTACTTCAAAAGGTTTAGGAATTCAAAATCGGTGTATCGAATCATTAGTTCGTTCCATTTTCAAGTGGCAGTTGAAAAAGACAAAAGACCGATGTTTCAGGCTCCCGTCAAAAATACAAAGTATCTTCCATGTGAGACATCATAAGCTCAGCCCGCAAAATCAAAAGTCAGTCCTCTGGCTGTTTTTTTTTCCCAGCTCGTCTAATGGAAATAAAATGGAAATATGATAAATCTGCACTTCTTTTCCTTTTTTGTGTTACATTTAAAAAGAAATCAGCAATGTTTTTTTTTGTTTTTGTTTTTTTTAATTTTCTATTCCCTACTGACGATGGGGAACAAATGTCGTATTTTTGGAAGACCGTTTATAGTTCCAGCACACTTTATCACGAAAATGTGGTGCAGAAGGCCAAGAACCTTTGGGGCAGATCCGCAGTGTCTGACCACATTGGAAGGGTAAACCTCGGAAGTCTTTCTGCCACGTATCTACCACTAATCTGCAAATTTGCGCCAATTCTCATTTTTAATTAACACTTTGTATTTGCTGCTGCCTTTTCGTCAAATTTAAAGCATACTCTGCATTTTAACTTATTTTACAGTCTAATCCCATTTCTGTTTTGATCTTATTTTTTTAAGTTCATTTTCATCCTCTCTCAGCATGATTTAAATGCATGTTGAATATGATACTTTGAATTTCTCTTGTTTAAATTGCTCTGTTTTGATTTCACATTCTGTTGATGACTTTTATGCTTTGTGTAAAATGTACCATAAGAATAAAAATGCCTTGCATGAAGTCAGAGACCCAGAAGCGGTACAATTTGGACCATTTTTCTCAACCAGAATTTCTATAAAATCAAACATTGGAGTCTTCAGCTCAGTGAGCATCTTGAAGACTGTAGATTGTGTTTATGTACGTCACAATTATACATATACACCCACATCATGTACACACACACACACACACACACACACACACACACACACACACTTGAAGTTCATTCATGCAAAATTTAATCACATGTAAGCCTTGATAAATTGAGTGTGATTTGGAAAAAAATATATTTATGGCTTAAACTTAAAATATGTTCAAAGAAAAATCATTGAATTAAGTGTTAAAACAGTAGCTTGAATATCTTTTGAAGATGTGTTCACTCTCTGTTTGCTGCTTGTAAAGTCAGTTGCGCTCACAGCCACCATGTAGCATTTGTACCTCTACTGAATTTTTGCTCGCAACTCAAAAGCAGAAAACTGGGCTGAAAGCGGCTCGTATCTCAAAGAACAACGGGAGTCGATTCACTCGTATCTCGAGGCACCGCTGCAATAAGAATCAAATGCAAGGGCAATTGTATGTGGCTCAGGATGAAAATTCGTGTTAGGCATTCTGGCTGTGCTGCATTCATTAGTACTACAGTATAAACATGCGTACATTTGACCCCCTCACATTACTGCTTTCTGTATTCACTCAAGTAAATGTTTGACCTATTTTTGCATCCTCTAGTGTCTTTATTTAGCGCAGAAGAGCACAGGGCTGCAATTTTTTTTTTTTCCAAAGTGAACCAACTTCAGCGAGTCACCGGAACAAAGCTGCCTGTTACAAAGGTAGGTTATAAATAATGTAGTTTAATAGCACAATTGCAAATGTTATATTGGGAAACGAGTGTGACGCGGCAGATGAACAGCCGCTGATGCTGTCAGATGACTTCACACAACGATATTTTTAAATCTTTTTAAAATCCTACCTGATTGACTGCGCCTGCAAGTACGCATATGGCTCCTGGCAGGAGGGCGACACGTAGCGAATGCCTGTCTGCGGCGAAGGGCAGACGGGCAGCGGCGCGGTGGGCGCCGGCGTGGGAGGAATGCAGGAGCTTCGGGATCTGGGCGAGCGAGGCAGGGGCGGCGGGGAATGTTGGCTGAAAGACAGCGAGGTGTGCTTGTGTGGAAGAGATGAGGTGGAGTAGTGGGGAGACGTGTGAGGGTGGGAGGTGGACTGGTGGGGCAACGTGGAAGAGAAGGACGACGGCGAGTAGGGGGGGAGGCGGTCGTAAGCGCCGGAGCAGGAGATGTTGCTTCCACGAGGAGAAGACTCCACGTGCTTTCTCTGCACACACAAACAAACAAAACACTCCATTCGAATTAATCAAGAGATGCAAGGAATCTCTCTCTCTCTACACATACAGGTGTATACACACACACACACACACAATTTTTGGGGGGTGGGGATTCTGATTCTTCCCTTGTTTTTTTCTCTGGCACATCAGGTTTTTCATAATAATAGAATAAAAATATAATATATTTAGTATAAACAAAATCCATATCAGCGGCTCGGTGATCCAGTGGTTAGCACGTCGACCTCACAGTGCAGAGGTCATGGGTTCGATCCCGGCTCCGGGCTTCCTGTGTGAAGTTTGCATGTTCTCCCCGGGCCTGCGTTGGTTTTCTGCGGGTACTCCGGTTTCCTCCCACATTCCAAAAACATGCATGGCAGGCTGATTAAACGCGCTAAATTGTCCCTTGGTGTGAGTGTGAGCGCGGATGGTTGTTCGTGTCTGTGTGCCCTATGATTGGCTGGCAACCGGTTCAGGGTGTCCCCCGCCTCCTGCCCGAAGACAGCCTGGAGAGGCTCCAGCACCCCCCGTAACCCTTGTGAGGATAAGCAGATCGGAAAATGAATGAATAAAAAAAAAAAATCCATATTGTGCAAGCTTACAAACCAAAATGAAAATATCTCAAAAACCTGATGTGCTAGGAAAAAACAAAAGATATTTAGGAAATCAGCGTCAAAAATACCTTTGGGGAGACATAAAGGCATCTCTGATAGAAATTTACTCTTGACCAGTCAAGTTCAAAATGTTCTTCACAATAATATGTTTGATGCACCACCACTAGTCTAAACATTCTGATTCGTATGACATTTGTGGAACATAAATTAAGAAGGAAAATCCACTAATTTTCTTTCACTTCCAGGGGTGAGCATTTTGCCACTTGCTTTTGACTGAAAATTACATTACAGTTGCTCAGGGCTCAGGTAATGACAAGTCATGGCTCAGCTTGCACACATCACATGACGAAATAAAGAAAACAGAAGACTTGACGTCCACTTGAAAAGTGGCCATTGTCTTTATTACAATGTTAACTACGTCTGATTTCAACATCATTTGAAAGCACTGGTTCGCTAATGGCTCGTCAAACAGAAGCAGCTTTCCCTTCAGAAATGTTATTTATAGTTTCATTGCCCTGTGTCATCCTGCGTCTGTACCGCAGCTCTTTCTGAAGGCAAAGTGAATCCTGGTGAATAAATTCCCATTCGCTTGCAGCCTCACATGAAGAGTCAAACTATTGCATGTTTTTCAAGTCGTTAAATATATTTACTAGAAACAGTTTATGATTTGAACGGTACTACATTAGTGTGTAATTTGAAATGAACATTTCCACACACACACACACTCACAGGCACCCAGATTGGACATTTTAGCGCCTGTGCAGCAGAAACAGAACTTGGCTTGAGTCCAACATTCCCTTCTGGCAGGAAGGAGTACATTTTGATGAACTCATTATATGCAGGACGCACACACGCACACTCACCCTCATGGTTGGCGTGGTGCTCCCAGGGCGGGACTTGTTCTCCCGGAGCCTGAGGCCGCTGTTCTCCCCGACAGCAGGGGGGTGTAGCTGCAGCTGATGCCGTTCTTCCTAGAGGGAGGGAACGAGCATGAAGAAGGAGCTTGTTCACAGTTGGTGTTGTCTGGAAGTCTGATTTGTTTCCTTGCTTGCCTCATACCAGAAGGTGCATCGAAAAATAGTCATTTGGAGGATACACAAATGAAAATATATTATTATTAATCATAAGTAGGGAGGCAGGGTGGTCATCTGGTTAGCATGTCGGCCGCACAGGGCAGAGATGCAGGGTTTCGATTCCAGCTCTGGCCTACTTGTGTTAAGTTTGCATGTTCTCCCGCGAGGGTTTTCTCCGGGTACTCCGATTTCCTCCCACATTCCAAAAACATGCATGGCAGGTTGATTGGGCACTCCAAATTGACCCTAAGGTGTGATCGTGAGCGCAAATGGTTGCTTGTCTATGTGTGGACAGTGAATCTTATCTACATGCATTGAAAAATGCATGATCAAACATAAAATATATGAAGAGCATATACTTTGTAGGTATTTTGTCCATATTTGAAATAGTTTTTTTTTTTTTTTGTCACATATCTGATTATAGGAAGCGCGTGTCTCTATGTGGCCTCCTGGCAGCACTGATGAAAAATTGTGGCCCGTTCTCGCATTGAAGTTGCCCATCCCTGCTCTAGAGGGTTTGGGTATGAGTCAGTTGAGTACCACATCAAGGTGCTAATCAAGGAATCTATCACATTTTGCTGTTACAATCTCCACTCGGCCAAGTGGGTCAGCGACACAACACACACAACAGAATACATCTTGTGGTTGTCACTTTGGAGTTGGAACCGCGTGTGTGTGTGTGTGTGTGTGTGTGTGTGTGTGTGTGTGTGTGTGTGTGTGTGTGTGCGTGTGTGTGTGCGTGTGTGCGTGCGTGCGCAGTTGTACCACTAATCGTTTAATGAGCTGGTCTCGTTCCGTCAGCCTCTCCTGAAGTTTCCCTAACTGGAGGTCGTCGCATCGCGGTTCTCTCCTCCTGCATCGCTCCTCCCGTTCGCGCAACCTGGTGCAACCATCGTCGCGTATGCTGTCATCTTAATAGCATCATTATGTTGTCATGTTCATGTCACACCTTCAGTACTTACTCATTCTCCAGGGCTACGATGCGAGCCTGCAGTTGCATCTGAGCGTTGCTGTATTCAGACACCAAATTCTGAATCTCCCTCTTGTGCTCCTTCCTGATCTCTTCCAGCTCTTTTCTCCTCCTCTCATCCCCATTCTCGGGCTTCTTCTTTTTCTCCTGCTCCCCCTCCTCCTCCTTGTCGTCGTCTTCCTTCCTCTCCTCCCACAGTTTCTGTGACTCTTCCAGCTTCTCCATCTCCACCCTCAGTTTCTCCACCTCCTCCTTCAAGCGTTGCGCTTCTTCTTCCAGATGGGCATCTCGGGTTTTTTGCAAAGTTGTGCTGTCCTCTTCTTTCGCTTCGATTTTGGGATTCACCTGAATGGACCTGTGAGGAGATAGATGGCTGGAAATACCCCTGCAAATTCATTCTGCATTAAAATGAGGCTTAGTTAAGTGTCACTTCAAAATAGGATACGAATGCATTTCTTAGATGACCTGACTGGCCACAACATTAGATAAACCCGCATAATCTAACAAAGTACAATATAAAGCGACAGCAGACCTGTCCTCACACCTCAGCCTTTGGGGGGGATATGATTTGCATGGGGAGGGGGACGGGGGAATTCTATTACGATTATTTATAAATGTGAAGAAATGAACTAAATAATTGTTATTATTACCCTGCAAACAACTGTGTAGATGCATGCTTGAGTACATCGGTGCAACGGTTTCCAGGTTCTTTGAGAGAAACACTAGCTTACTAATCATTTCCGCCCCCCTGAAACGACCTCTCACAATTTACAATGTCGCTCCCATGCACTGAAAACATTGTTGTGTTGTCACTTGGTGGAACATAAGTGATTGATGATTGGTAGTTAAAAAAAGAAAATAAAAAATACATTAAAAAAAAATGTTTGTTTCCAGATTGGTGACTCAAGTGGAGGTGGTGGGTGGGACGGGTGGCGTCAAAGTAACTTGGTGGTTGCTTACGACCTCCTATGGACCGCTTGTGGCAACAGGTCTGCGCTACTTAAAAAAAATTTCAAAAGATCTTTGCTTTAGATGCTCTGTTTTACTAAGAGCGCGCTTTCAGACATGGATAATTTTGAGTTTTGAATAAGCCCATTCATGTTCTAAGTAACCGGGGAGAAAGTCAGAGTGTATACAAACTCCACACAAACAAACCACAGTGCTGCCTTCAAATACACAACTCAATTAAATGAAGAGTTTTTCTTTTTGAATATACAGTATTTCCACTTACTTCTCCTGTAATTGCTTCTTGAGTGCTGCATTCTCTCGCTGCAGCTCCAGCATGGCGCAGCGACTCTCATCCAGCTGCCGCTCAAACACCTGGTTCTGGTTCTGCTGCTTCAGGTCCTAAAAGCACACGCACATGCACACATAAGCGTATTTAGGTCAAGAGGCACAAGGGGGGATTTAAATGAGAGCGAGTTACCTGCTGCAGTGCCATCATCTGCGTGTGAGCTTGCAGTTGGGCCTGAAGGTCTTCAATCTGCTGCATGTGTCTCTGGGTCATCTGTCTGCTCCACTCCGTGTGCTGCTGGGTCAACTCTGCACGCTGCTTATCTGACGTCACGCGCGCGCCCACACATCAGACGCACACGCAGGCACAAGAAAAAAGAAACAACATCCACTCAGCCCATTGTCACAGGTAGCCTTCGGCTTGTTGCCATGGTGAAATGTATCCATGGCAATGAGAACTTCGCCGTTGAATACATCATCTCAAATCACGGCGTGTCTGTATGTGCACGTGCTTGTTTGTCCGTTCACCCGAGGGCCTCGCGAGCCGATGCTCATGTGTCAAAGCGCAATCCATGTACCAATTTGCACGTGTTACCTAACTCCAGGTGGTGCATGGTCTGTAGTCGGTTCCTCTCAGACAATACATCTTCCTTGGCTTGCCTCTCCAACGCTTGCAGCTGCACGGCGTGACTGTGCCTCTCCTCAGCTAAGCACTGGCTTTGTGGTTCCTCCAACACACAAGAATCTTTGTCACGACCAATGCGAGCTTCCGGGTCGCGGTGACATGTGCTAACAATGCAGATATTTAAGTTCACAGTGCAGCGGCACTCTAGCGTGTCGTGAGAGAGCATCAGGTGTGCCGTGGAAAACGACCAAAGGTCACTTCGTTTGTCCAAACATCATTATTTATTAATTAAAAATATATTTTATGTATAAGGCAACGGGTCTATCAAATATCAAAACATATTCAACACCTAATGTTAAAACAAAGTGGGAAATGGAAAAGGGGAAAAATGAACACCAATATGGAAGAAGCAATGGAAGTGAACCAGCTCTCAAAAATGGTGCGATTTTGACTAGAAATCCTGATAATCCTGATTGATTACACAAACTCTGAAATTCCACTATGACAACAATCCCCCTACTTGTTGGAGAAAATACAGAAACCACTTCCATGTTTTCTGGAATCGCTCCATTATCAAAGATTACTCAAAAGGTGTACACAAGGTGGTACAGGACAAATTGAAATGTGAATTATCTTATACCTTTGGACATATTCCTCAGGTCGGCATTCTGTTGGTTCTGGCAAAAATTCAGCTGTGAATTTTTGTTATTCGCAACAGGTATTGCTCCCCATCCTCCGCGAATAGCAGGAGTTCAGTGTACAGTAAATGGTGGCATGGTGTCAATTTTTATGATTTTTTTTTTTTTTGTAAAATGTAAAGCATGAGCCACTGCCTTGCCTTAAAGAGGTTGGAAACACTGGTAGGTGCTTACAAGTTGTGTATTGATATGATGCTGCGCAAGTACCTGCAGCAGCTCCCTCAGCTTCTTGTTTATTTCCTTGGTCTCCAGGACCTCCTTTCTGAGCTTGTCGAGCTCATGGTTGCCGTGGGAATCGCCTTCAGGCGCCTCCTTGTTTGCCTCTGTCTGCGTTGGCAAGAAAAATGTGAATACAAGCAATGAAACATGAGGCCTTGACATCTACAGGAAATTGGAAATAGTAGAAAATATGCTGTTGGTCTCTCATTTTCAGTCTTGCCAACAAATAGAGGATGTTGCTAAAGGCAGGTCTATTTGTTGCTAAAAGCAAGCACAGGGAGAACAAGCAAACACAAAACATGTGGGCATGAGTTAAGATTCAAATCCAGAACGTCTGGACTGTGAGGCAGAAAGTAATCAGCAAACTGATCAATCAGGCGAAACTCGAATTATCAGCGGCGTCATTAATAGAGCCGCTGGTTCATTAAAGGCCAGCTGTCAAGTAATTTTAGAAAATCCCAAATGAAATATTTTTATGTCACCAGTAAAGTAATTAGACAAGCTACATTAAATAAAGCACAAAAAAATCATTTCTCTTTCATAAATTTGACAAAGTACTTGTTTTTTGTGCTGTGAATTGGGAATTTCTCCATTGCGGGACTAATAAAGGTTTTCTTATCTTATCTTATCTTATCTTATCTTTTGTGGAAGTGAAACCCTGGCAAGCGACAAACCCGAAGGCGTGACATCAGTTCAAGAGCAACAATGGCACACCTCAATATGGAATGCGTACAAAGACAGTCAGAAATGGATTCAGAAAGCGATTTTTCAAATTTGTGCTGTGCTGTTAATTGCGCACGAAGGGATTACCTACTTGGTCCGTGCATTCCTGCTAGCACTGAGAGCACACGTTATAGTGTGTTGGTGTCCTACATTGTCAATGCTAAAGTAGTTCTGTTGCAGCCAATCCGCACATTATATCGCCAGCATTGTTCGTTGCAAACCATTACATCCATGCACTCATGTCGTTTAAATGTTTTCCTACAGGATTACATCCATGTACACTATAATACTTTGAATCGAATGTTTTCATATGCATATTGAGAAAACAGAGGTCTTCGAGAATGTTTCAATTTTCCGGTCCATTTACATGGCCCATTCTTTTCTTTTGGCCACTCAAACAAGATTTTGCCTTCACGTCAACAGTGGCATCACCGAATAACTCGATAAAAATGGAAAAGAGCACTTCACGACAATATTAACAATACAGCACAATGGCTGACTGGCATTCGGCATTCTGTAAATGACATCACTCGCCGGAGATTACAGAACAAAAGCATTTTCGTTGTTAAGCGCGTTGCTATGGGTCTAACTATGAATCTGGGTGGGTTACGTTAAAAAAAAAATTAACCAAACTATGCTTGAAATAGATTAAGCTCTTAGTATTCCTCAAAAGATGGTTGGCCAAGTTGACTTCACTCTTGATCTTTAATCGTTGCACTCATTGGGTGCTTGATGTGGATCGTTAACACCGGTGGTGGCTTGTGTGCCGTAACAGTGAAGTGAGCAAGACTCAAAGTTCAATTAGAGTCAACTTTAGAGGACATTTGGCTGTTGCACGTTCAATATCCGATGTGATTGAGGCCAACGGCAAAAAGCGTAGTGGCTACCGTGGTGGTTGGGGACATCCGTCAATTCGGCTCACCTGCAGCTCATCCAGCTGACTCTGCAGCTCAGCGATTTGGGTGTGCAACTCCTGCTCCTGGTTCTGCCACCTCTGCTCGCTCTCGGCGACGGCAGCATTCATCTCGATCCGGAACTCTGCTCTAAGGCGATCTTCACACTCAGCCCTGCGGGACCCGACGCCCCCAAGAAAAAGACTCCAAAATGATTTCATAATATTGGGGGGTGGGGGGGGGAGATTCCGACTGTATACACTGAGAAATGTTGGATTATTAGCACAAGAATTCTCTGAAGTAAATAAGATTGTGTTTGCTGCAATGTCTTATTTTGAAGATCTGCTCAATGATGTCATTGATCAATCAGAAAAATTATGACATTACGACCGATCATCAATTATACAAAATATATACCGATCAGATGTTGTAATAAGCTTCTCAAGTCAGCTGGGACAGACATCAGCTCCAGCTCACCCAGTGAGGATAAGCAGTCATGAAAATGGATTGGTTGATAGTATCATATAGTAGGGAACCTCTTTTTTTATTTTTATACTACATTGAAGAAGGTTGAAATCTTACCTCAAACATTGCCTGTACAGTTAAATAAAACATTTTACAGTAACTACACAGAACGTAACAAGAAGGTGTCATTTCTTTCCGTCCTTTGCTTCATGACTTGAGCATCCCATTCTTTTATTGCACTTCATGCAATAATCGCAGTCAGAATCGAATAAAATTGCCATCATCATCAAGAGGAGACACCGATGATGCATTTCTTTTTTTTAATTTTATTTTAATACTCATTCGTGGCATTTATGGTTTCTTTATATGGTCTGTATTCTATTTCAACAATGATGACAATCATGGCAGCCAAAACAGGCCTCGTGTTTGTTCTGCTACCTGATATGTTCCTCAGTGTTGCGCTGGCTCTGTTCCAAAAGGTTCCTCTCCGTGTTCAGCCGACTGTGTTCCAAAATTTTCTCCTCTAGCCGGTGTTTGTCCGCCTTGAGGGAAGCGATGTCTCTCTGTTGTCTTTCCCGCTGCTTCTCCGCCTCGTCCTGCATCCGAGTCAGGCGGCTTTGGGTCTGCTGCAGGTCCTCCTGAAGACGGGAGCAGTGCGGTCCGCATGGGGGCGATGTCTCTGGCGCTACTTTGTCCTTCTCTTCTTGATGATGCACGGCCGTCTTCAAACGAAAGATCTGAACACGCATCAAGCTGCTTAATGAGTCAGTCTCTTTATCGTCACTATAAGAAGACGGTGATCTTCGTCACAATTGGTGAAAATCCACAAAAAAGAGAGGTCATATAAACAACATGTTTTTGAAACTTTCAAACCTTCATTTTTGCATGTTCTTGAAACATTATTTGAATACGAAAAAGTATTACGAGTAGCGTGTAACATCGGCATGTCTGCATGTGAGTGACTCGTCGGTCAAACATGTTCTTGAAATACAGGACACTGCTCGTCTATTTTATTTGAGTTTTTGGGGGGGCGGGGGGGGGGTAATGGAAATAGAGTAACATCACAAAATCTTAGTTTCCAATGAATGTCCCAAAATGTTTCTCTTTTGCCAAATTCCACTGTAGTAGTCAAAAAACAAAAAAAATTGTGCACCTTACCTCATTGTCTGCATCTTTCAGTTTAATCTCAAATTCTTGTCTCTCCCTCTCCAGCCTGTCATGAAGCTCCCCAATTCTTCTCCTCTCTTCTTCAAGGTGTGCACATACCTTTCAACATATGATGAAAAATATATTTGTTAAATGTGTTTGTTCAATGTTAAATGTAATGAAACACCGTGGCAGGTATGTTCATTCAGTTTTAGCTTTTCATCCAGTTTGTTTGTTTGCGTTACAATATCAACAGTTTTTCATTTCTGATTTCAAATCAACTCAATTTCAGAAGTTCCAGAATTGCTTTGCTAAGTACAAATTTGACAATTCGTTCTGTTTCTGGCATTTCAAAACTGTTTACACAAGTGGAATAGACGCATTCTTCAGTCACTTCTCACTTTGGCTGCGCCTCCACATCATAGCGCAAAAATGCCATATTTAATTTAATTAAAAATGCATCAAAAGTCAGCGCAATTCCTCTCAGATTTGACCAATCACAATTGCGGAAACCATTTGTAAAAATCAGATGCATCAGGAGACAAACAAAAAGTGTTGAGCATGAGTCGGACCTCTTGGTTGGTCTTCTTCTCCGAGTTCAGAGCTTCTTGGACGCCGTGTAGTTCAGCCGCATGTCTCCGCATCACCTCCTCAATGGCCTTACGCACTTGCTCCTTCAGCCGCCTCCTGTCCTCCTCCGCCTTCTCCACCAGCCGTTTCTTCTCCTCCTCCAGCTTCTGCTGCAGACCCGCTCTTTGCACCTCCACCTGCTCGAAGCGCTTGTCCAACTGAGCCCGGACGCGGACCCTCTCCACGTCCAGCTCCTTGCGGAGACGCTCCACCTCCTCCTCCTTTTCCCTCCGCACATGTTCTCTGACTCCCTCGGCCTCCTTCCGCAGCGCCTCCTTCTCCTCGTCTCGCTCTCGTCGCAGTCGGTTTCTCTCCTTCTCCAAATGGCTCTTTTCTTGTTCTCTTTCCCTCTGTAGGTTCTCTCGCTCCTTCCCCATCTCCCTCTGCAATTTATCCCGCTCCTCATCTGCATGTTTTTGGATGCGTCGCAGCTCTTCTGTCTGAGCCCTCACCATCTCGGAACGCAGAGTGGACAGGGCCTCCGCGTGCTGCGATACACCAACCAGACACTTTATTAGGTACGCCTGCACAAGCTTACCAGTACAACAATTCTACAAAGAGATTAATGCTCAGTTTTTATTGACACCGATTTACATTTAGTACTGTGCTTAACTAGTCTAGAGTGTACGCTACTGTACTTGACTTACCCATGACCCTGTTTGAGAGCTCCAGAAAATGGATGGACAGAAAGTCTCCAGTATGCATATTACCTGGCGGATCTGGCGGGCGTGGTCGTTATTCCTGCCGCTGGTCTGGAGCTCCAACTCTCTGTTCCTGCTCTGCAGACGACTGAGCTGGCTCTTCAGGTCCTCCACGTCAGCGCACACACATACCTTGCAGCCCACGTTCAGTAGCTCTTCTAAAGCCCACATAGAATACACACATCACTGCACAATGCCATTGCAAAAGACTGAATAGAAGTCACTGGTTAGCCAAAGAAATACAGAAAACTGGTTATCAAGCTCATCACCATAAGATGGAATGAACTGGATTTGGTCCCGGGGCCTTGTGTTTCATAGCAAGTGCTCCTTAAATATTCGACATTATTTAACTTCCCGAATTGCACTTCTGTGCTGATGACACTCAACTCGAATCTCGTTCCTCTGCTTTCTGACAATCAATTGGAGAGACACATCCCTCCATGTCTTCAAGACATTAATGCTCGGATGTCAGTGGACAGCCTTAAGCTTAAGCTTGACAAATGAAGCTTCTCTTTCCGCTACAAACATCATCACCCCCTTAGCGCCGCAGTATTGGAATAAGCCTCGCGCTTATGTCAAAGTCGATACATCAGTCTTTCCGCTACAAACATCATCACCCCCTTAGCGCCCCGCAGTATTGGAATAAGCCTTGCGCTTATGTCAAAGTCGATACATCAATTTTCTTTCAGGACAAGCACGACTGCCAAATGAACAAAGGTAAAGTAGAATGTAGCATGCGATGCAAGTCTCATGAAGTACCCGCTCGGGTCTGCAGTTCATCTTCTTGCAGCAGTAGCCTCTCTTTGGCCACAGCGAGCTCCTCCTCTGCCCGTTTCGCCGTGCCCTCAGCCTCGGACACACGTTTCCGATCCAGTTCCAGCTCTTCCTCCAGGTTCTACGAGTGGGGAGAAGAGTGGCCAGCATGGGGGGGCAGGGGGAGCATTTGAGCACACAGAGGGAAAGGGCAGTTTGGCAAACATAATGTGGACAGAGTGAAATAGCACAAAAGTTTTGTAGCTCAGCTGCAGGACTTTAATGGTGTGCTATAAGGGATCATGTCAGCTGTGTGCCGAGCTTCGGCAGGGGGTCTGAATGCTCAACTTTGGTGGTGATACTGCCACGATTCTATCTTGAGCAAACTACTCATTAGTCCAGAGCTGACAGTGGAAACAGCCCTCAGCAAGCGCGGCCTGCGGTTAGAGAACCAAGGTCTCCCGTCTCTGTCTAACGTGGACCTCCAATAACGGTCGTGAGTTGGCAACATCAGAGACGGCAGGGTGCAACATAGACATGAACTTTATCTGTTTATCTGCAAAGTACGAAAGTCAAAGTTTGAATGTGGCAAAATGTATTGGGGGAAACTTGACATCATAGAAATAAATTTGATAACATAAAAAAAGTTGTGATATATACAGCGGTATATTCTTTTAAATCCAAGAATAAGCCTGTCTATTTCCCCCCCAAAAACAATGTTTTTAACAAGTTGTTTTTGCTTTAAAATAATTTTGCCTCCCGTCAGTCATAACGATGAGGTCGATTCCTCTTAGCCGTTGGCTGAGCTCTGATGATTGCGTCAGTATAAATGGTGTACCAGCAAAGGAAGCAGTGACAAAGGTTCCGCATTGTTCGGAACGAAAGTAGGGCTGTCACAATGGAATGTTTTTAGATTGTAAATCAGACTGCTTTCATGATGGGCTACAGAAATAAGAGAGGCTGAAATCAGACGATTAGGACAATTTTAAGTTAAACAATGCCTCTGAAGAATTGCTCAATCATTAAAATTGTTGTTGATTTATTTGATAATCGATTAGTTGTCTATTAATCTATTCATTTGAAGTTTCTGCATTGTTTGGAATGCAACCTGCAATTAAAATGTATTAGTATTTCTAATGCATTAATTTATTTGAAATTAACTAAATGTAATTAAGGCGTTGAAGTCCTACACCAAATGTAAATACAGTTGTTCATTCTCTTTTTTATAGTAAGAAAAAAAATGAAATGAAAATGAAAATCATCACATACGGACAGGATGGATACGTAACCTATCAAACTCTTCAAAATGTACACCTGCACGATCCAATGAGATCCAAAGCACATATAATAACGTGAGAAAGCCGCATTGTGAGGATAATCATCATTGCTCCATTTTTTTCCCCCAGTATCAAAATCAATAAATTCTCTCTGAAAATCAAAACTGAGCATTATTAGCTTTGCAAAGACATCATTTTTCATTTGGATCCAGTTAGCCGATGCAGATGTACCTAAGGTCACGTCCGCTGATCGTATCCGAACAAGAAGTGCCGAGGTTCTACCTGAATGCGCTCCTGCAGTTTGACTGTGTTTCGTTTGCTCTCCGCCTGCCTCTCCAGATGGCTCTCCACCTCGGCCTCGGCCCTCTTCACTCGTTCTCTTAAAGCACTGTGCATTCCTTTCTTCTCCTCCTCCTCTTTCTCCTCCCACCTGCGCTGCTCCTCCCGCCATTCGGCCTCTATCGTCTTCCTCATTTCTTCTTTCTCCTCTTCAAGGCGGCTCAACTTTTGCTGCCATTGCTCCCTTTCCGCATCCGCAGCTTGCCTTCGCTCTTCCTCTCTTCGGTCCCTTTCCTCCTTCATCATTTTCAGCTCCTCCAAAAGGCCTTTCACTCTCTCCGACTCCTCCTCTCTCTTTTTCCCCTCATGTTCATTCTTCTCCTCTGTCCCATTCTTCTCATCCTCACCAAGTCTCTGCCTCAGCTCGCGTTTGGTGCTCAGATCTTGGATCATTTCCTCAGCCTCTTCCAGTTGTTTGCTCAATCGCAGGTTTTCCTCCTGAGCAGCGCTGATTTTGGACCTGGCCCCCCCGAGCTCCTCCTCTGCAGCCTGGAGCCTCTCCTCAAAATCTCGTCTCAGTTCGGCTTCCGTTTCACGCTCCCTCTCCTCTGACTGCATGCGAAAGAACTCAAAGTCGGCTTGGACCTGGAGGCACAGGTGGCAAGATGTTACACATGGTACGATGTAATGAGCTGGCATGCAAGAGCTGCAGAATTTCTGCCTTTACAAAATGGAATTTAGGGAAGAGCATGATAATAGCAATTGATAATAATGTTCCCCAATCATGGATTTAGTTTTCATTGCCACTGTCAGAGATTATTATTTGAACACAACCTTAAATTTGTGACTGTGGTTGTTGCTTTGCTAATAATGTAGGTTGGTTACCTTATTAGACTACCTAAGAAAGACAAAATATTAAACCGGTGGTCATAATGTGAATAGTGTAGAGTTGTTGGTTGTGGAAGAAGAAATCAAATCGATCAGTCAGTTTTATTTTACCTGGTGTCTTTGTTGAAATAATTTCATGTAATGTATACAAGTTTAACAAATTTTTTAGAGCCTCGTAATTAGATCATCTTCCAATGGAAGGTCTGTACAACATCTGAACTAGTTTAACAGGCAGATTTTTTTTTTATAGAGGTATTAGCTCTTTTTAGGCTGTACTCAACGAAGAGCGTGTATGTTTCGAAAGTAGCAGCCAGAATTATTTTTGCCCCGTTCCAGTCATGATTTGCATGTCAAAAAGTATATACGCCCAGCGCCTACCACAACTTTTTACTGAAACCTGAAGCTCATGCTAGAGTAATGCAGTTATGTATGATTAATGTGTATGTTTTATTGAGGCACATTATGCAAATTGCACATGACGAATGGGCTGAGCACCACGCTGTTTGCACCGCTTTGATTACAGTGGGGCACATTTGATGCGACTTTGATTTGCAGCTCTAATGTGCGCGCATTAATTTTACAGCAAAACAGCATGGCCTTGGAAAGAGGTTGGCTCATTATTATGGGATAAGGTTGGCGGGGTCAGTACACACACGCAGGCTCAAGGACACACGCACGCACACACACACACACACACACACACACACACACACACACACACACACACACACACACACACACACACACACGCACGCACACACACACACACACACACACGAATGCGCGTACCTGCGCTCCGACCCTCTGCTGCTCATCCAGAGACTCCTGCAGCTGGAGGAGTCGCGTCCTGAGCACTGAGCCCTCCCCCTCTTGACACGTCTCCATCAGGATGCGGTGCAGCTCCTTGTCATGGGCGTGGTTCAAGGACTGCAGGGCCGCCTCCTGCTCCTCGTTCTTCATGTTGAGGGAATAAATCACCTGGAGGGAATCAACAACACGCAGATTAAAAGATGCTGATGATTCGGTTTGGAAGAAGCGAACATATCTGTTGATCTAATGCTAAAGTATTGCAGTTAAGGCATACAGTTCGTTGTGGTCATATTTTGTTACAGATACGAGGATCAGTCGGCTCAATACACTGAATTTTCTACTTCTGGGTTAATAGATCTTACAAACTAATGAAAGTTATTGTTAAGCAAAAACAAGAATTATTTTTGTACAAAAAAAAACACTTTTAAAAAATTATTATTAAGATATGAGCATAATAAAAACTAGTGTGTGTGTGTGTGTGTGTGTGTGTGTGTGTGTGTGTATTTTGGGATGGTGAGGTGGTCTCTGTCCATCTCTTTCCCCAAATAGACTGTGACTAACCAGTGAAATATGGCCTGTTTCTTATTCACTTTACCGCTGTGCCCACAGTGTCATCATCTGACGACCCTGACGTCTCACTTACACACTATTGGGGGTGAGTGTGCATGAGTTTGTGCAGGGGGGATGCACGGGCTCATATTTTACACAGACGCCACTCTGTCTGCGATACACACCCCTGGCGTACAGTGTCGCAGGACATTGCCCCATGTGTGTCAATATGTGCGTGCGTGTGTGTGTGTGTGTGTGTGTCCATCCACCTTGAATGCACATTGCATTGCTTTTCGCCTGTGATATCAATGACAGATGTGACATGTGGCAAAGCTCCCGTCTCACGTTCCTGTCAGCTCAACACTTATATCCAATCATGTCACGGTGCAAGAACTTTGGCTCACGCGCTGCGAGTTGCACCGAGAGGCATGAAAGGGACTGTATCGAGGGCAGGCTCTGAGGGAAGAGAGGGTTCATGCTGTGCTTGGATGTCCTCCTCGGCCTCAGTTTTTTTTTGTTTTTTTTTTAGAAAATGGGAGCAATGAGCCGAGAGAAAATGCTGGAATGAGGACAATTTAACAGCACAACACACCAGAACATTAAATCTCAAATGCTTCTTGCACAGTCATGTTACAACAGCCTCCATACTTTATTTAGGGAAACTTGGTTGACCAGGCAGCACAGCGAATGACTGGTTAAATACGTGGCCGCAGTTTTGAATGGATGAAGTGTTAGCACTGTTGCCTCACAGGAAGGTTCTGGGTTTGAATGTCAACATGGTCTTTGGCAGGTTCTCCCTTGTGTTCGTGAGTTAATTTGTGGAACTCTGGTTTTCTCTCGGGCCGTGCTAAGGTTCATTGGATACTCCAACCGGTGTGACTGTGGATGGAAAGGTGGTGTGTCAGCCATGATTGACATGTAATCAGTCCAGGGTGTATCCTGCGTTTCATCTGAGTAGCCAACTGGAATTGATTTGACTCTAAAATGAAAATATAATGTATGTTAAATGGATGGCCGGAATGTCATTATGTATGGATTTCATAAAAATCTGTGTGATTAATGTGAAGAGACTGCTGTTGACATGGTCCTATTTGTCAACATTTTGTGCTCTATTTTCGTAGACAGTGCACGTGCGCTCAGGCGTAAAGACTGGTGCATCTTGATCGTGCCGGTGTGAGTCTTGTTTAGCGTGCTTGGGAATGTGGCAGACCGCACTGTGCCAGGCTGGGCATTTTGTTTTACACCCCCCGGTGCACCTGACAATTTGGTAACTGAAAGTAGATTAAGCATTTAGACCATCTGAAAGTTGGTCTACACAGGTCTCACACCCACGGACACAAATGATCGGACTCCAGTGATGTAGACCATATGCCTCTCCTGCCCTCAATTTAAAGGGAATGAGAGGAGTCACTTCCATTGGTTGGGAAATTAATTGGCTATGTTCACACCCACATCAGCGCAAACACCCATTTGTAACTGTGCGCATCTGTGAAAACAGCAAAAGAGAGAAAACGCCACCCATGCGTGCAGTTAATCCAAGCTTTGAGCGAGACTTGCACCTGGCATGAAAATATATCCCTTAAAGGTATCTAAATAAAACAAAAAGTTTCTCATAATGAAGTCAGCGCAAATGCAACTAAAATGTTCTGTATCAGATTGCATTCAGAAATAAATTGGTTCTTGCGATGATATAAACGGTTCATTGGAAAATTAATCCCTGAGAGAATTGTAACCGGTAGAGTTGAATATGCGCTGATATCGAATTGACACAGCAACGGTATGTTGTGCCTGATATTGAACTCAGTAGAGTCCTTGGTTTGAAATAATACAGAAAAAGCTTCAACGGCAACCATCCCCAGTGAACACACCCACCGAGCCCCAAATACTCTACACCTTGAACTTCGAATTCAAGAAGCCTTTCGGATTAGAGGAGAAACGTCTTCAACAAACAACAACAGTCCAGCTGCCTCGATTGAACCTTCGCAGATGACCATGACCAGGCTGACTGAGAATCTACACACAACTGCAATCAATTTTGTTTTTCCACTTGGCAGCTCCAATTCAGCTCTGCTCTGCTGCATTCTTCCCTGGTTGGGGTAGACTCTTTTCCAATTCAACAACAAATGCATGCTTGCATTGAAGCCATCGCTTGGAGCGACACATGCTAACGAAGGTCACCTCTACCGACTTGTAAGAGGTGAATTTTATCAGAAAGGAGGCTGAGGGTAATGATAAAACACTGCACTGCAGTAAAGCGGAAACTGGAGAGTATACAGCCACATTGAGAACTAAGGCACATCATCAGGGTACGCTATTTCATCATTAGAGTACCGTGAATACTTGTATGAAAAACACTTCTTGGACACGTATATAAACAATTAAATGAACAACAGTGAGTACGGCGGTAACTGAGTGGAGGTTTTGATGAATTGTTACACCGCTGCTCGAATTAGTTCATTGTAAGCCGTTCGTAACCTCGAAGAGTGTGTCAGTATTAGGTGGCCGTGTTCAGCAAGACCTTCTCTGCTGGTGAAAACACTAATCAGAAGCAGTGACCAAGCAATACTTGTTCCGTGATATTGTACAAAGTCTTTATTTTAGTCCCAACAGTCTACTCATTTCATAGCATTTCTCTTGGGTGCACTACTTCCAGTATGGGCATGTGTATGTAAATTTGTTTTTGTCCGATCAAATTTCAACCTCCATGTGGTGCTCTCCCAATGTAATCTGCCCAGGACCTTGGGAATCAGTAGTGCTGTCTGATGTAACTTGAACTATATTAGAAATGGAACTGTTTGTTGAAACAACAGACGTCATACTCATCCTCACAGGGCTGGCTAGGTGGCTCACGATATAGTCAGCATTTTTATGTCCTCTGATTAGTCAGAGCAAGCCAGTTTTTATCTAGCAAATCAAATGCATCGTAATCTACACACATTAATGCATTTAATAATCAACACTGCTGAGTAGGATGTATTTCAAAACCCCCCCAAAAAAACAATCGTTGCCATGTTGTTGGATGAATATTGATTTGGATTTTTTTTTTCAATGATTGGTTTTGTATAGAAGTGGTATTAAAAGGTGGATTTAGACAAATTTGTCTCTACTGAAGGCCCAGGAACCAAATGCACGACCTGCTACAATCAGTAGCTTATGCTGATGCCAATGTCATAATTACAGTAATTATTTGTAGAAAAATCACTTCTAGCAAAGAAATATAAAACAATCAAATGAAAAGCACTGAGTCTGGCAGTAACTGAGCGTGCCTTTTTCTGATGAACGTCAGTTTATTTTTCTTAGGCCTCTTGGCTAATTAGTATGCTGCTTTCTGACCTCGAAATGTTGTATGGTGCGACTGTTATAAATGGAGAGCCATGTTGAGTCAGAACCAAGTAAGAAAGATGCACAGACAAAAAAAATCCCCATCAATGAACATGGTGTATAAATATGATTTTGCAAACACTAAGAAGTTTATCTACCATTTGGATGCGAATGAAGTTTGCAAGGTGGGAGTGTAGACTGCCTCTTTAGCCAATGTAACTCCATATTATGTAATTGGGTAGCCTCACGGTTCAATAGTTTCTGTGTTTACTCACATCAACGTCAGCAAAGCATTGCATCCATTCATTCATTCATTTTCTAATCCGCTTATCCTGACAAAGGTTGCGGGCGTGCCGGAGCTTACTCCAGCTGTCTTCGGGCAGTGGGCAGGGTACACCATGAACCGGTTGCCAGCCAATCACAGGGCACACAGAAACTAACAATCTTTCGCGCTCACACTCATGCTTACAGTAGGGACTATTTAGAGTGTTCCATTAACCTGTCGTGCATATTTTGGGAATGTGGGAGAAAACCCACGCAGGCACGGGGAGAACATGTACACTCCACACAGGAAGGCCGGAGCCGGAATCAAACCCTGCACCTCTGCACGGAGGCCGATGTGCTCACCAGTCGACCACTGTGCTGCCCGTCAGCAAAGCGTTTAATTAATATTCTGTGCAAAGTGTAACGCAGCACAGCAGAGTGAAAAGCTGTTGCAAAAAGTAGAGAGGTTAGACAGAAAGATGTACTCTTGCTTGCATCGGCTCGCCTCCCACACATGCGCGCGGACACACACACACACGCATACGCGCGCACACACACACACACACACACACACACACACACACACACACACACACACACACACACACACACACACACACACACACCTCCACTCAAATGAGCATGCGGCTGAATTACAAAGCAGGCCCCACTTTGACAGTGCAAGCTGGATAAGAACAGGACATCGCAGACAAAATTAGATGTGCCCATCAAAATGTTGCACACCCAGGCGCATATACATATATACTTCTATTCTGATGTCTACTTCAAGGGTGACATCGAGACTTTGAGTTATTGTGTGCGTACACAAGACTCCTGTGAGCATAGACAACAGCTGCTTCGACGCGCTCAATTCGCACTTTCTTCCCATTGGCTTGTTGCGCCACGTAAACACACTCTTGGTTTATCTTTAGCAGCACCCATTCAACCAGGGCACACCAGAACAGGCAGAGGAAGAAGAGGAACGAGGGGGGAAGGGTAAGTGTGAATCTGTGATGGGTGGAGAGGATGTGAAGAGGTGCTTTAAGTATAAGTGCGTGAGTTATTAAATATATAAGGTTACTACTGCTGACCCCATTTCCCAATCCACTTCCAACCCCATAAACGAATCATGGAGGTCAGATGTCAAGAGGTTGGATTACTTCAAAACCCTGAGTTGCCACTGACTCTTGATTCCACGTCTTCAATAGACATGTTGGACAATTCAACAAAGCAAGGTCTATAAAGCCATACTTGAATAGTTTAAGTGTAGAGGGGCTGACCTGGGCACCCATCAAACACATTTGGAATGAACGTGAAAACTGTGAGCGGGGCATGTCACGTCCAACACCGATGGAATTTCAGTTCCTCAGGCCAAGTGTCCTCATACTTTTGTCCACTGGGTACAGAAACAAAAGGACGGAGCAGATAGACTTGACAAATGTCACACGTCCTTAACAAGCACAGACACAAGCGCTGACCCAACTTCCCTGTCATCTTTGTGCACATCCTGCACATATGCTTGGACATCTTTCGAGCGGCAAAGGCAAGTCGCATACAGTATGTTGCTGCAGAGCACATGCTCCTTGACACACACACACACACACACACACACACACACACACACACACACACACACACATACACACACACACACACACACACACACACCACGGAGGTGAAACCACGAGGGAGGACAGCGACTGCATCGTCATCAGTAATCGTCACCGCTCAACTAACGGTGGGTCATGTCCTGCTTCTCTAAGCACTATTGTGAAGAGATCACACGCGTGGGTCCCTGCGCAGCACTGAAAAGCATCGAAAGAGTGCTGCCAGAAGCACATCGCCTTCAATTATATGCACACACCCGGTGCACATTACATGTGTTGCTGGCAATAAACGTGTGAAAGTTATCATGATAAGATTGATCGTTAATACACTCACACTTGCCAACATTAAAGTTGGGGGTGAGCGAGAATTTATTCCTGCTGACTTGCCGTTGTACACCCTGGACCGGTCGCCAACCAGTGGCTGGGTGCATAGAGACAAACAACCAAGCACACTCCTATTCTCACCTATGGACTAAGGTAGAGATTTCAAGCAAAGTAACATGGATGTTTTTGGAAGCTAGAACAAGAAAACGCATGCAAACTACAGAGAGAACATGCAATCGAACCCAGGAGATGGAGAGTGGAGATGATGAACTAATCCACTCAATACACCACAAATTCTTAATTGGCCCAATCACACAGGCAACGTAACATTTTGAGATAAGGCACTAGTCAAATGACAAAATAGGCCAATTTACTACTGTGCACAATATAAGAAACAAATCTCAGTATAATGCAGTGTTATTCTACACAGAGAAAATAAAATAGTGTCAATGAAGTATTTATTATTTGTCAAGACAGATTTTTGATCAATTTCTTTGAACAAATAAAAGCGCTCAAGTGTACTGAATGAAGTGTGCAGGGGGTGTGTTTGAGTACATAAAACAAAGCTAAACTTGGGGATGGGTTGTCAAGCATGCAGAGTTGATGTAAATCAATTGGAATTCTATTGGGCTGTACTTGAAATGCAAGTGAGGCAGATTTGAATCCTTTCGTACGGTATCGAATTGCGAGAAATCTTATTTTAATTTATCATGAATATGCATGTAACGTGGTGTGTCATATACACTGGATATAATTTCTGCGCACGTCTGCAAGACTGGATTAAAAAATAAATAAATAAATAAAAATAACGTCCACGCAAGGCACCTCAGCGTCTCGAGAGGCGGCGCTGTCTTCAGGTTCGTCCGGTCACGTCCCACCTACCTTGGTGAGCTGAGCGATCTTCTTGCACATCTTGTTGTGCATCTGGAAGTCGCACTGCTCCTGCTCGACGTTCTGGAACTCTGCCGCATTCCCGTTAACGGCAGACCC
>NW_017805497.1:617128-672830 GCF_001891065.2 Hippocampus comes | reverse complement strand
CAAAGTAACATGGATGGTTTTGGAAGCTAGGACAAGAAAACGCATGCAAACTACAGAGAGAACATGCAATCGAACCCAGGAGATGGAGAGTGGAGATGATGAACTAATCCACTCAATACACCACAAATTCTTAATTGGCCCAATCACACAGGCAACGTAACATTTTGAGATAAGGCACGAGTCAAATGACAAAATAGGCCAATTTACTACTGTGCACAATATAAGAAACAAATCTCAGTATAATGCAGTGTTATTCTACACAGAGAAAATAAAATAGTGTCAATGAAGTATTTATTATTTGTCAAGACAGATTTTTGATCAATTTCTTTGAACAAATAAAAGCGCTCAAGTGTACTGAATGAAGTGTGCAGGGGGTGTTTGAGTACATAAAACAAAGCTAAACTTGGGGATGGGTTGTCAAGCATGCAGAGTTGATGTAAATCAATTGGAATTCTATTGGGCTGTACTTGAAATGCAAGTGAGGCAGATTTGAATCCTTTCGTACGGTATCGAATTGCGAGAAATCTTATTTTAATTTATCATGAATATGCATGTAACGTGGTGTGTCATATACACTGGATATAATTTCTGCGCACGTCTGCAAGACTGGATTAAAAAATAAATAAATAAATAAAAATAACGTCCACGCAAGGCACCTCAGCGTCTCGAGAGGCGGCGCTGTCTTCAGGTTCGTCCGGTCACGTCCCACCTACCTTGGTGAGCTGAGCGATCTTCTTGCACATCTTGTTGTGCATCTGGAAGTCGCACTGCTCCTGCTCGACGTTCTGGAACTCTGCCGCATTCCCGTTAACGGCAGACCCCGGGCCGGGGGTCTGTAGAGCTTTCCCGGGGCCCGAAGCCATTTTGACAGCCGCTTCCCCTCCAGGGAACAACTTCCAAGCCCGGAGGATAATCACAAATGATCCCGCCGCCAATCAAACGCAGAACCCCGCCTAAATGGTGTCCACTTTTCATTCGTGCATGTCATTCCTCCGCCGGTAGGCTTCCTCCCTCGTAAGGCAGCCGGTAGAATTGTGTGGAAAACATTTGGGAGTGGATCGGCGGGGCTCACCGCTTGGAGCGTTCCGGCTGCAGCCCCCAACTGTCCTCCGCCCGGCGATCGCGGAGGTCACACGCTGGAAGTCCATCGGGGACGCGCTCGCTACGAGCGAGCCTTGCCTTGGGGTGCCAACAGATATTTGTTCCTCTCGGGCGCGGGAGGATGGAGGCACTGGACGCCAACCACCTGTCTCCGAGCGGAGGGGCGGAAAGGGGCGTGCGTAACCCGCGGAACATTTGCGGAGGCACGAGCAGGCGGAGGTTTACTGCTGCAGTGCAGCCCCGCCCCTACCGGCGTTGCTGTATCACTGTCCATCAACGAAGGGTGGCGGTCCACTCGTGTTGTTTTAATCCGTCAGTCAGCACCACTGCATCTACAACTATAAATCGTTGTTTCCTTTGACACATTTCAATGTGTCGAATTAATAAACGACTCATAGACAGTACCCGTGCCACCAACAGCCCATTGCTGTTCCGAAACAATATGTATCTCATAATTTAACACAAACATCAAGTGCATAAAATCAATATTCAACAAATTAATAAATGCAATAATATGTGCAGATTGTTACATACATGTTTTAGTTGTAACAAGTTTAGCTCTGACTAACCAACAGAGGGTAGAAAAATCCAATAATACCAGTATGTTAACATTATTGTGGCCCTGTGAGGTGAATTTGAAATCTGAATGGTGAAAGAAACAATTACTTCTCACATTGCTGCTGTTGTAGCTTAGTTAATTTGAGTTACAATACAGATTGGACTGACATAGCAGCACATCGAGGCTGAAATGTGTTTGGATAAACAAAGAGATTGGCACCCAGTCCCAAGTGTACAGTATCTTGCCTCTCACCTAAAGTCAGAGCTCCAGCTCACACACAACCCTATGAGGATAATCACTATAGAACATGAATGGATGTTTCGGTAAAAATACATTTGAAAAGGTATTCTGAAGAGGTCAAAGATTCGGATTTTGGCCTCCACCCAATATATCCGCCTTCACTGGAAGCATCATATAATACAGATTATGATGTAATGAGCTACAGTATATCAAAAATACTGTCTTTGCAAAATAATAATCATGTTTTATTTAAACTGCCTATTAATTTGATAGCAGCATACCAAGCATTTTCCCCACAATTTAAAACAGTTCTGAGGTGCCTTAAGGACACATGTTGTATGTTTTCCATGCCTTATTTGTCATTAGTCTAAAAAACAGGCTTGTTTTTAGGGGCCAGGCCCTCATCCTGCCCCATATACTGTTGGGACGATGAAAGTGTAGTTTTCTTGACCATGAGGACCAGGGATATGGATTCTTCACTGGTAAGTGGTGCTTATGAAATATTTTTTGGCCATCTCTGCTTCCTGCTTCTGAATGAGGGACTATACTGTGTGTATGTGGCACATGGACACAGCTCTGCTTATGCCTTTTGGTTTTTGAAATGACAATGAAACTATGGCCAATCAAGACGACAAGTCATTGGTGGAGGAACTTGGTGTGGAGGTGGGTATTATGTAAATTAATCCTACTGGTTCATAAAAGCGAGGAGGAAGGGCACAATATCTGACACACACATACCCAATACCCAACTTCAAAAGTAGGCCAGGAATTTTTAAAACAATATTTGAGAGTCAGAAAAGAAAAGCTGTACCAGTACTTGGTTGGTTAATTTGCTTAACTGTTAATTTCACACTTGAAAAGTGGGCAGGTATTCGAGAGACCCAAGTCATTGCTTTTAAGCATTTCAAAACACAATTTTCCATAATATTAACCCTTTATAAAAAACGTTCTGACGAACAACAATTCTTGCGGCCAATATTTGCACATCCTTTTAGTTTAAAAAAGCGCTTAAGAACTAAAGGAGATAAAGTATACCCCTTCATATTATCTTCTTTCATTTCAATAAAACAATCCAATCTAAATCCTGAAAATCCCAAAAAAACTTTCAGGTCAAACGCAAACAGAAAGTGTGCAATCTACTGAATTGATTTCCAGAGATGGGTGGCTGATGGTTGCACATATATTGTGCACGCTCGTGGGTAAGCTGTCTGTTGCGACCGCTATAAAGATTTGAACTGGGACACAAACAAAAATACTGATTAGTCATCTAGCGGAGATCTGTTAAACTGGACTGGGTGTCGTTTTGCAATAACAAATAAACAGAAAAGCAAACCAACCAATAATCTAATATGACTACAGTAAAGGTGAGACATTATTAAGGTTGCTGTCAGGCTTTTATTGCCAGAGCAGACAGTAATTATGATAACAACAGTCTTTTAAATTGATACTATTTAAATGTTTAAAAAAAAGTAGTATTACAATGTTGTTTTTACAAAGACATATTTGTCGCTTTGATTGACACTGTCAGAGATGCTGGTTTGAGAGGTTGCCGTTTTTGGTGTTGTAGCACTGTAAACAGACAAAGAGCTACTTCATTCATTCATCCACGTATTCACTCATTAAAAAAGTTATGACTGCATTGTACAAAAAAAATGACAAATAAGTATGAATAGATATTGCAAAAAAAAAATTGTTGTAGCTGGTGCACAGTGATACCTTTTGTACGATTTTATTTTATAAAGAATCATAGATAGTGAATTTGAAGTTGTCTACTTAGCGGGTTTTTTGTGATTAAAAAACAAACAAACTGTACCTTCAAACTTTCGCGCAAAATAAGAAGCGCTTTAAGGGAAACCGACAAATACACCTGTGAGACTAAACTGGGGGCACATTAAAAGTACTCGTATCACAGTTCTCGCGAGATCGCAACAGTTGTTGGATTTGAAAACAGGCGGCACGAAAAAGTCGGAAAGGTAATTTAACTTCCTATTAAATAACGATGTTCGAAGGAAATAAAACGTTGATTGTTTCAATATGTTAGTAAGTATTTTGTAGATTTGTAGCGTTTCGTTGGGGTGAATTTATTTACACACAGAGAGGCTACGTTGTTTTTGTCTGGGGTTTTTGTGATGAGTGGCTATGCTGCTTTTGCTAACTATACACTAGAGACAAAACTGACGACAAAGCTCACTGGAGCTAAACAGTAAGAAGACTGTACAAACACATATCTGGAATTAACGGTAGGTGTTGTCTGTGAAGGAAAATATGGCTGTGGACAACGAAATAGACGTCAAGGAGGCATTTCAGTTCGCTCAAAAAGGCCACATCAACAAGGCGAAACTTGTGGCGAGCCTGAGGACCCGCTACAACAAAGTGAGGCTAAACGAAATGTTTTTGTTTGTTTTATAAATCGAAACCTGTTTCAGAAGGTTCGGAACAATACCTATTTGATGTTGTGTGTTCTGTTAAATACATTTAAAATATTCTCTTTGTTAGCTGGAGGACAAGACCTTGTTCCACGAAGAGTTTGTCAAATACCTGAAATATGCCATGATTGTCTACAAGCGTGAGCCCACAGTGGAAAACGTCATTGAATTTGCAGCAAGATTCGCCACAAGTTTTCAGTCGCCACCAAAAGCTGATGAAGAGGAAAAGAAGGAAGCGGATGATGATGATGATAATACCGATGATGATGATGATGATGATGATGATCATCCATTTTTGAGTTTCCTTTTCAACTTCCTGCTGGAGGTATATAACCCACACTTACTCTTCGGTACTTAGTTAAAACACTGCTTTAAATTGCAACTGCTACTTCAAGTTGCATGTTTATATACTGGACCGTATAGATTGATGTAGATTGGTACAATATTTTTGTGTTACCCATTGCTCTGAAACATGCCTAGAGTGTATTAATTATTTATTTATTTGTTGCGAACATCACCTTGCCTCTTGTTGTGCACAGTAGTTGAGCATGAACCTCTGAAGGTCAACTGCTCTAAAAGTGCTAACATTTAGAGTTTAGCTAAAATTACCCTGAAATTTATAAGCTCTTGCGTGCCGTAATGAGGACAAGCACGATAGAAAATGAATGGATGGATTTATGGGTCACTGTAAATGATGTTGTGTTGATGATCTGTGTACAATATAATCTTTTCCCATCGTGCCTGTTTGTATTTCATCTAAACTGATGTGATCTCCTTCTCAGTCTCATAAAGCCAACAGCCATGCAGTGCGCTTTCGCGTGTGCCAGCTTATCAACAAGATGCTTGGCAGCATGGCAGAGAACGCTCAGATCGACGACGACCTCTTCGATCGCATCCATCAAGCTATGCTGGTGCGTGTCACTGACAAGTTTCCCAATGTACGCATCCAGGCTGCCTTGGCCATGACCCGACTGCAGCAACCAAGTGATCCTGATTGTCCCACCATCAATGGTGTGTATTCCCAGAAGAATTTTTGATATTTGATAACTGGTATATCGAGAGCGTTGCCTTTTAGTTATCTCCTTTTTCACCATGACAGACCAATACAGAGTTTGAGACACTGCAGATGCTGCACCAATCAATGTTTCGCTCTCTTTTTCCCTAACTTATGAACAAGACCCTAAGATTGTTGAACTCCTCCAATTGGGGCAGGATCTCATCACCAAACTGGAGAGCAAACTCCACTCTTTTCCAACTGAGGACCATAGCCTCAGAAAATCTAACCTACTGTTTCAGATTATGAGGAATATGCACACCTTATTTAGTCAATGACCTCACTGAATTTCATCCACAATCGATATGGTACCACCCATATTTTTTTTTCATCCTCCTTGAACCAGAAAATAACCTGCTAACTAACACCATGATGGACAGCGACAAAAACAATATTCAAGTTCTATGTTGTCATTATAGTAGTGAATCAACAGATGTACTTGCTTTTGGCCAGTGTTGTTTGTCACAATACTCTATTTCTCTCTCATCCCCGTTCAGCTTTCATGCTGATTCTAGAAAATGACACCAATGCTGAGGTGCGCCGGGCTGTCCTCTCTTGCATTGCTATTTCTCCTTGCACCCTCCCAAGAGTACTCAAACGCACCCGGGATGTTAAAGAAAATGTCCGCAAACTAGCCTACCAGGTAGACACCTCTGCAGTCGTGCGTGTGCGTGTGTGTATTTGTGTTTTGCTACATTATTATATATTTTTCATTTGTGATATCTTTGACTTGTTTCAAAGGTTCTGGCTGACAAGGTTCATGTTAGAGCTCTGTCTATTGCACAGAGAGTGAGCTTACTGGAGCAGGGACTCCACGACACATCAGGTAACAATAGTTTCGGCCTGTTACCGTATAGTAATTGCACAGACCTTTAAAATGATTACAGAGCTTTACAATGATTCTGCCCGACTGGTTGCATGTGTTGTAGAAGCAGTAAAAGAGGTTGTGTGCTCCCGTCTACTACCTGCCTGGCTTCTTCGACTGGATGGAAATGTCGTGGAGCTTCTCCACAGGCTTGATGTAGAGAATTGCGCTCAAACAGCTTTGGAGATGCTGAATGCCATTTTCAAAGGCATGGACACTGATGAGCTGATGCAGAACAGATTGCAGTTGAACAGCAGGTACATTTGTCAAGTTATTTTCTGCCTTTTGAATAGGTAAACCATGATTGTATGTCTGTGTTTGAACAGGAACCTGATCCCAGTGGAATCACTGACATGCGAGAATGTGCTTTACTGGGGAGCCCTTTGCAAGTTTATCAAGGAAAAAGGTGATGATGGTGATGAAATGTTGGAGCAGGTCTTGCCGGATGCTGCCACTTACGCCGACTACCTCTACGAGTATGAGAGCCATTGCATGCACACAAGCACATGTCAAGGGAAATTGCTAAACAAAGTGTCACATTTTTAATGAGGTGAATCACAATGACTAAAGGCACATTTATATTTGTTTTGAATGTTCGTGTACTGTATTTGCAAAGATTGCTGTAAGTTAGCTGGGAGCCATTGGTAATATTATAACAACTATAATGTTAACAAATGGGTTTGATTTGTAGAATTTGTGTGATTTAGCACCTCATTAGATAGAACTACACAATCCAGATAACCAAAGACTTCTTTTTCAAAAAATTATCTTCTCTTGCTATTTGCTACTCAGCATGTAATGACCAGGTATGGGGGGTAGCCGCTGCTGCTGTTTTCTAACTGTCAATTCTGACACGGTGCAGGTATTTGAAGGCACTTCCAATGCTTTCGGAAGAGCAGAAAGCCGACTTGAACCACCTGGAGTTGGTTATGACCAAGGATTTTATCTCTCAGCAGCTCATCCATCTCATTGGATGCCTGGACACCAACGAGGAAGGTGGCAGGTAAGAAGTTTGATTGACGCGTTTGAATAGCTGAGGGGCTTGTCATTTTTAGACTAATATCAGTTCACCTTTACAGGAAGCGTGTTCTGGCAGTGCTGCAGGAGATGTTGGCTCTGCCACAGACACCCTCCTCACTGGTCTTCTTGCTCACCGAGAAGCTCCTCACACTCATGCCCGATGACCAGCGACGCATTCAGACAGTGAGATCAATTTCTGACATACGTTTTGTCGTCCCTCTTGGCAATTCTGTGTATGTTAAAGTGAAACATATTTTTAAAGGGGAAGCGAAATCCCAAATTTTCTTGAAAATAATGTTTTCTAATTTGATTGCTGGACTACAGGTGGCGGAAATAATCTCGGATGTGCGGGCGCCAATCACAGAAACGAGTCACCCGGTGGACGAGAACGGCAGTCGTCGCCAGCAGGTTCAGGTGGGAACATTCGGAAAATCCTCCTCCAAATGTTCTCTCTCCATCCAGCAGATGGCTGTTATTTATTTTAACAGGCAAAGTGCAGCTGACTGATTAAAGTTGGTGAATATACTGTGTATGCAGAGATGGCTCTCCATCTGCTTGAATAAATAGAAAGTCTTGTTTTTTCGTATTTTTCCCCATCACTGAAAGCCTCTCAGGATTTATACTCCTTCCTTGCATCTTAATCGCAATGAGCATCCTTTGCTCCCATCTACTACGTTCTCCTGTCTCCTCCCCCCCACGTCCCTTCATCTATTCTTGCGAGCAGTGGTTACCAATTTTTTTTTCTTGTTTACCCTTAATCCTTTCATCATACCTTGAGTAACCCCAAACTAATAAGGGTTGATGATTCTCCAAAAGTAGAACATCATTTTATTTCAGCTTCTTAATTGTAAGATTTAGTTTTCAGGCGTTATCTTCTTTTTAACTTGAACATAAACATTGAATATGTTGCCTTTAAAATAAATGCATACCAGTAAAATAAATTGAACGTTTACCAGCAAAAATGGTGCTTATTTAAATAACTCCCCTTTAAGCAGGCATTTAAACTTCAAATATCAGGAACAAAAACATGTCTCTCATGGAAACAAGTTGTAGAGCACACCAACGGTAGCATTTTATTGACGGGCTTAGCAAATGACTGAGAATATTTACTTATCATCTTGGAAATACAGTATTGCATGTTTCCACGTATCCCCTGTGATGTGCTCACATGCCCCGATGAGTACACATGTACCCATGGTTTGGAAACACTTCTTTAGAGAGTACTGTCTCCAGACAGCGGCAGCCTGGCCCAGAGCCTCAGCTGCCGCTGTTGTTGTCGTTATTGTTGCTGCCTCTCATTGGCTTTTGTCAAGAATCCTCCAGAGTGCTTTTAGCTAAGGAATAATCCTCCTCCTCCTCTAATTGCTTCTCGATCTCCCATTTAGCTAGCAGAGATAAAGGTGCGAATCATCGAGATTAAACAAGCCCTGGAGGAATGCATCGCTGCTCAGGACTTCGGTCGCGCCGCCCAGTTGAAGGACTCCATCACTGAGCAGGAAAACCAGCGCAACAAGGTCCTTGAGGAGATCGCAGCCAGCGCCCAGCCAGCCGACAATGAGATCCGTACTGAGAAGGTACCTGACGTTTGGGGCGTCACCTCAAACTGTGTCTAAAGTATACTGCAACGCTCCATACATGAATGCCTTTGTTTGGACAAATGCGTTAAATAATAAGAGTGCTTCGAGCTCTTTGGATTACCCACAATCCATTGCTCGCGGACACATCGGTTGACAAGCCCTGCTAACAGCCTCATTTGCCATTGAACAGGCCTTGTGCGCGTGCCGTTGTTGGCTGTAACAATCTGGGGTTAAAAGGCGGAAAATGTTTGAGTCTTCCGAAAATCATTACAGACCAGGGATTTGACGCCCACCCAAAAGAAAAGCGATCGAAGAAAACAGTCCACCCCTTTTTCACTCCGAGCTGTTGCCATGGTTACAAGGCACACACATCGTTGTTTAGCATTCTGAAGAGAGCTTCACAATTAATCACAGATGTGCTGTTGTTTCCTGTGTCCTCGTTAATAGTTACAGACGAAGATAAATATACAACACCCCGGACTCATCCCTGAGTGTTGTTTGAAGGTTCATTTGGTTCGCATGTCTGTGTCTTTTACAGTATGATCTCTCAGCGGACGTTCGTTGTTTAGTCAATTGTTTTACTGTATATGCCATACGGCATACAGTCACTGTATTTATTATTTTGATTTTTTCAAACTGCATTATCATTTGTATTGTGTTCATTTGCAAAAATGTATCCAAACTTAACCTAGTTTGTAGCGAACCAACAAAACAAGAATAGTTTAAATCACTGAATACAACAAATGGTCACTTTTGAAAGTGGCCATACTGAATGTTGGAAGTTTGTACATCTAGAAACTTAATGTAATGGACAATCTTATGCATGAATAAGTTTCAGTGCCACTTTATAAATCGTGACACTCATTCAGATATTTGACCTGGTACAAAATACCGTATGTTTTATAATCAATCTAATATTAGTGTCAGTGCCTTTTATTTTGTTTGTTTAGGTGGTAAAAAGGGAGATGTATGTTTGAGGTGAGGCATTTCTTTATTCAAAGTGGGCAATGTCCCCAGCAAATTAATTGGTTTCATGGCATCTTTTTCAAGCAAAGGTAACTGTCAAAAGAAATCTGGTATATGCAGGAGAAAAAAATTCAGCTACTGTATCAACTAATCCAATTTGTTCGTCTTGTTGTCTAGAACGACCCTGAGACTCTGTTGAGGTGTCTTACAATGTGTGCTGAGCTGCTCAAGCAGATGAAGATCAAGAATCGAATCAACCCGACAATAAGTGCCTTAATGTCCTCACTGGTATGAACTACCAGCGCAAATGGCCTTTTCACTTATTAGAGAATCAACATTCATGGCCCTCGTCACTTTTTGAAAGTACCGTATATGTCATTCATTGTGTCGGAACAACTAGTCGTTTGCATATGTACCTCCATGTATTTTGATACATGGTGAAGGGAGTGGTTTTGATGAAATTTATAGATTGCTGGTTGAAGTGACCTCTTTTCCCGTTAGATCCTGCCCGGCATCGCAAATCCTCACCCCACTGTCCGCAGTATGGCTGTTTTATGTTTGGGTACATGCGCTCTCCATAGCAAAGAGCTCGCCAGCACCCACATGGTCCTTCTCTTACAGGTAATGTTTTGCACACCTTTTAGTTATCTGAACTATGCATTAAGCACTATAAAACAGTAAAGACTCTACAATTGACCTCCTTCAAGGCTGTACAATCAAAATCTTTGTCTGCACTAAATTGTCTTGAATCAATTGATCACCACCTCTTTGGATATGACATTTGTCATTTTGATCAGGGGTTCCAAAGTTCAACCTCTTCTATGCACCGCACACTCAGGACACTTAAAAGTAACATGTCAATGTCTATGGGTGCACTTTCTCTTTTTAGATCGCTCAGCTGGACGAGGTCAAGATTCGTATCATCGCTCTGCGAGCAGTCATCGACTTGCTGCTACTGTTCGGTTTTCAGCTGCTCTCTGAAACTGGCAGCGGTCAGAAGAATCAGCTGCCGGGATCACCAGACCAGGAGGAGGAGGAGGAGGAAGTGGTGGCACAGGCTGAGGTCAAGTCAGAGGACACGGCTCAGAGCATTTTGGCGATGCTGTCGGAGCTCCTGGATAATGAGGTCAGCTTGCACATGGAATAACTTTCAATATTCTCTTGGCAAATCCCAACATAACATGGAGAGAACCATCAAATGTTAAAGCATAGTGTCTCCAATAATTATTTTTTTTAGAGTTGTGCCATCCGGATGAGTGTGTTCAGGTTAAAGAACAAGGAGGCTCGATAATAATACAAAGAATTAAAGTGAAGCAAACACCATTCATCTTGCTATAAAATAATCACGAACTAGTCTGTCGTCAAACTTTTCAATGACATGACTTTCTAACACAACACGCGTTCCTAAATGTCACATGCAGGTGTCCGAACTGCGCACGGAGGCGGCTGAGGGTCTGGCCAAACTGATGTACACGGGACGCATGTCCAGTGCGAAGATCCTGTCACGTCTGGTTCTGCTGTGGTACAACCCGGTTACTGAGGACGACGTCCGTCTCCGACACTGCCTGGGCATCTTTTTCCATCTCTATGCCCGCGAGAGCAGGTCAGACCCCCTTTACAAATTACTTTGGCTTTTATTCAATTTGGTTTTCAATAACTTTTTTGGTTGAAAACGTTTTGTCTGTTTGTTTAGTTATTGTGCGAATATGAATACTTTTGTACTACTTCAAATCATCCATGTATAATATATTTGATATAATTTATTGTTCTGCGGATTCATTTATTACTTGTTTGTTAAAAAATACATGGGAAGATGACCTTAAAAAATAATGGCAGATAAATTCGCAATTGAAGTAAAGTGAGAAAATTGCAGTTATATTCTTTTTCAAAATCCTTCAGCTTAAGTGTTTGTGGTGACGAGCCCACCTTTCGCCCGAAGTCAGCTGCAATAGGTGCTACCTCACCTGCGATACTAACAAGCATGGCACTTTGTGTTTGTGTGTTAGGGTCCACCAGGAAGTTGTGGAGGAGAGCTTCTTTCCTACCATGCGTACGCTGATGAATGCACCTGCCACTTCTCCATTGGCAGAGATAGACATTAACAACGTGATAGAGCTCTTTGTGGAACTGACCCGTCCAAGTGTCCTTCTGAAGCCTTCTGCGGACACAGAGGTTGGCACCCACTCACTTCTACACTTTAGTAGAGTTGAAAAAAGTCCTTACAAAGAGGCGTGAGCCTCTGTTTTAGCTCTGATACTACCCTCCCTCCCCTGTTTTGTTGTTTAAAATAAATTTCAAGGTATAAGTAACTAATAAATGATTGTGAAATATGCAGTATATTCAGAATATTACATGAAGTAACCAACTATTTCATGTACTGATTAATACAAATAAATATACCGGTATTTTAAATAACCAGCTTAAGGGAAAAAAACTGCTAAATAAAAGCCAACAAATGTTCGTGGGTGAGCCTGGCCGCATTAAAGAATAGTGGGTCGTGCTCTTAATTGCCGTTGAGGTGCGAATTTGAGTGTGATTGGTTGTCTGTCACGCTACGTGGCCTGTGATTGGGTGGCAAGCTGACCAAAAGTAGCCCACCTCTCGCACAGACCCCTGGGCGAGGCTCCCGTTCACTCTTGACCTTAGTAAGGACAGGCCCAATAGAAAATGGTTGCATAGGTATTCATCAGTCAAAACAGATGTGCACTGCTTTCTGACATTATAATTGAAGACATTTTTGGTTCTATGGTAATTGTCACGCTTTTCCTCTTTGGCATCACTCCTCTGCGGTTGCATCATAAAAAAGCCAAAGAAAAAGCCCAGGCTTGACTGTCCTTTTAAGTGTTTATCTGTCATGCACTGCATTAGGTACATTGAGACAACAGATACAATTGAGGTGTGTGTGCGTGCGTGGCTTCAGGAAGTGAGCGTCCACGACTACTTGGCGGTGCGCGTGTGTGGTGAGATGTTGCGGGACCCGACTGCCCCGGAGGTGCGCCTTTATGCCAAGATGCTGAGCTACCTGGAGCTGAGCCGCAACGAGACTGTCAAGAAAGACCTGCTCTCACTTTTGCAGCAGCTCGTCCAGGTACGCCACATCCCCGTGTACAACAGCACAGCTGTCAATTTCTTCTGCGCCGGCTCCGTTCAAAGTTTCGACTTCCATCCCGTGGTGCTCCTCAGATGGTGAAGGACCGCGTCTGTCTCCGCGCTTTGGAGAAGATGATTTCCCAACTGGTAGATTCGAAAGAGCAAGCCGAAGTCCTCGGTGCATCTGCGCTGCAGCCGTTGGATGTCAACGCGGAGGGTACGACTTGCAATCAAACATTTTGACCGCACTATGTGCGGGCATGACTTTTTCAGTCTTTTTGTAAGAGGATTATGTTTTTATTTCTAACATGTTGATAAGTGGATTTTAAAAAAAATGCCTCACGGTGCCTCGAATAAAGGGGGGTGACTCATTGAATCATGGTGTATGTTTCTACAGAAACCGTATCAGAGGAGCCATTAAAGTCAGCCAAGAGAAGCAAAAAAGGTAAAGCGGGCTGTAATTTCAATTTCCATCATTGTGAGGTGACATGAGCGTGTGTGCAGGTCAGAGGAAGGCCAGCACGGCCAAAGGAGGCAGAAAGGCAAGCAGGAGGGCAGAGTCTTCCGAGGAGAGGTGAGACTTGCCTTTATTTCTTCAAATAGTTATATCAATCTCACATGTATTTCCCCCCCCCCTTTTTTTTTTCTTTTAAACGCAGCGATGGAGAAAATGTTCCCGACCCAGTTCCTGCAGTGCGACCTTCTCGTAGGGCCAAGATCGCAGCTATAGAGAAGACAAAATTAGATCTCAATCCCCTCCTCAACCAAGAGGCCAATTTGTCTTAACTGTGTTCCCGAAAGTTGGCTTCTGTGCAAATATTCACCGACCCTCTCAGACTACAGTAAGCGAGGCCACATTTTATATTCTCATCTTCTGAGCTCTCAAATATTGCTGGCATTTTCCAAGTTTTAACTATTTTAAGAATAAAGGTCAGTGTAGATTGCCTCCTTTTATTTATTTTTGTTAAATCTCAGGTTTATAGTGATTTTAAGGCTGATTTGCCTTTGAATTAAGGTTATTTATTAAAAAAATCAATATGCAGTTTAAAAAAAACCTATACAAAATAACATTTAATTAGTCATGGAATTTTCTCTTGGAGTAACAATCTCAATAGGAAAGCCGATTGCATCTTGTATCAAGTTTTTTTTTTCTGTCCATTTTATTGGTTGCAACATTTCAAAAATATTTGTAGTCTTTTACAGATTTTCATCTATGGCAGGTGGGTCTGGAACATATGCCAGGTTGACTATGTGTCCTGGATAATTATTTTAATCATGACGCTCATTTGGAATTTAGGGAAAAAACACCTTTATTCCTCCAAATACAGTCACAGTTGCATCTGTAAAGGACAGTATAAAACCACAAGAAAATATACAACAGAAGTTCAGCACCAGATTCTTTTGAGCGGGTTATTCCCCCCCCCCAAAAAAGGGTCATCACCCTAAAACGTGACCACAATGACATACATGGGTAGTCAGGCACACACTATTTTTATACAGAGATACAGTTAAAATAAATCTCACTCCAGGAAGGGGAGGGACGAACTTAAGTTCCATCCAAGATTAGTGTTAAGTCATCATTCATACATCTTGGACAAAAAGCATAGTGGGCCTCGATAGTCTCTGGAGGTCTCATGCTGGAAACAGAAGGCAATATCAAGCAGGAATTTGAAAGACCAACATCTCTCAACTGCATTTGAACAGGATATAATAATCCTTGTACATTCAAAGAAAACATTTAATGCTATGATTTAAAAAAACAAAACAAAACTGCTTTCGTTTGGGATTGAAAACTTTCATGTTCAGGGATGGCAGAGTAAACTAACATCAAGAATTTGTGAAACTTGTGTTCAAAATGGAGTGCACTAGTTGATTTAGTCTCAACAGGTTGCCATCGAAACGACATTAGCTACAAAATGCTCCAGGCAGCATTATTCTACTCAACACTGGCATTGAAAAAGGAGCTCAGAACATTCAGACTGCGCTTCTCCCATCTATCCATCTGTTATCCACTGTGGCCGTGCTAGAACCTATCCCAGCTGTCTGGCCAGTAGGCAGGTGACACCCTGAACTGGTTGCCAGCCAATTGCAGAGCACAAATAGACAAACAACCATTCACACTTAAACCAAGGACAAATTAAAGTGTTCAATTAACCTACCATGAACATTTTTTGGAATGCGGGAGGAAACTGGAGCACCCAGAGACACCTATGCAGGCATGGGGAGAACATGCAAATTCCACTCAGGAAGGCCGGAGCCCCGAATCAAACCCTCGACCTCTGCCCTGTGAGGCAGACGTGTCACCCAGCACTTGTCCCATCCCATTAAAATAACATTAGTCAGTTTAGGAAATTTTGTTCCAATTCCAATGCCCATCCTTCTACTGGTCACCTTGTACATCTACATAGCGACCACTAAAGTGACATCCCAGGCCATCGTGTACATCCATCTGTCAGTAATAAAATAATGACTATATACCGAAAGGGGAAAAAAAAAAAACATCTGGGTTTGTATTGCACCACATAGGATTCTCTACTTGTACAATAGGTGCTGGTAGTGGAACATAGGATGTGCAAAATATGGGGGAGGAATCTGAAAAGTGGGATTCCAAATCGCAAATGGGATAGTGCAAGAAGTACATCTAATGCTGGCAGTGTCCCATTTGTGACAGTAAATGCTTGGGTTGAAAATGACAAAAACAACACTTCATTGTAACAAAAAAAATAAAGTCTATGCAAGGAAAAAAAAAATGCATGAGGGCCAATTCCTTCATCGTTTTTGATGGTAAGACTGTCGTAACCTGGCATCGACATGTAGATAGATCAAAGGTTTAGACTATAAGATCAATGGATCTCAAATGTGTGTGTGTGGGGGGGGGGCAATAATAACTTTAAAAACCACGTGAACCTTTCTAGCTATTGTGTCTAAAAATGTGTTTGCTGAGTTTCAGGGGGAAGTGATGAAGAGGTATTTCTCAGGCAGAGTGCTGTCTTAGTCTTAATGCAGTCGGTCTTGGTCTTACTAACAGCTCTCCGGACAAGGCATGTATTATCAAAGAACAGTTTTTTTTTCAAAATGTCAAATCTCTTCTACGTATAAAAATAGTGCAACATCAAGCTTTTCTTAAGTTAGACTGCTACATAATTGCTGAGGGAAAGACTGAACCGTAGTGTAACGGTCAGTCCGTTCGGTCAGCTCAGTGTCCAAAGGCACCACAAAACACCACAGTCCAATTCCCACGAAGGACGAAGGCCTTGTGCGTCATCTAGCTTCCTGTCAGACAAGGAACACAATTCCAGATGGTTCTGGTTGGCTTACAATTGCAGTTCTTAGAAGTGGCATTCAGTAAAGGAAGGATGATACTTACCAAGCACAAAGTCGCACCACCTTGGCCCACTTAAGCCCTTCATCCGCGATTGTCGCAACTTTTTTGCTGGTGGCGGTTCAACAGACACAAGGCTGGGACATTTGCCCTTCTGCTCCCCCAAAGGCATTTCGTCCAGCTCCTGCAGCGATTCACAGGCTGAATCTATCAGTTTTGTAGATGCAGCCAGGCCATTTGCGTGGCCTTTTCTTTTCACAGCTTTGACGACTTCTACCAGTTGTCTGTTCTTTCGAGCAATCACAAATGCAGAGGCTGACTTATCCAGTGTCACGGTACAACAGTCCCACTCCTCTGCTGATATGTTGTCTGGAGAGTTGATCTTTTTCAAAAATACCCGGCATTCCTTCAGGGTCTCGGGATTCCAGGCTTTAGAGCGGATGTTCTGCTCTTTTGGTGTACCTACAGGCTCCTCGGATTGGGCTTTAGAACTGTTTTCCGAACATTCCGAAAACTCATCTTTCACTGGTTTCAATGCTTCCAGTTTTGGTTTAATTCCAATTGCCACTTCTGGCCCACGTGCAGTTATTTGCGTTTTTCTTTCCTTCTTTGCACACTCCCTTTCTTGTCGGGTCAGGAAGCGACTTTTTGCCCGAAGTCGTACGGCCTGGTATTTGCTCACGTGATGCCACCTTCTCGCGCCTCGGCTGGGCACACCCCTTTTACTACTGCGACTGAAGAGTCGCTGCCTAATGTTGTGAATTGATTGAGCTTCCTTAATTTTCGTCAACCTTTTTTGAGCCTTTTCATGTTGGGCAGGACTCTTTGGCAACATTTTGGCAAACTTCTTGAGATGTCTGCGAAGTCGTTCTGCCTGAGGACTTTGGCACTTGACGCCATGTTTGCTGGCAGAGCGAGGGAAGTGCATGACTTCGTAACGATTGCGAGCGCTCGTCCTCTTGACGATAGCCAGTGACTGCGTCTCTGTGGTCTCCATAAACCAGGAACCGAGTTGCTGCATGCTACAGGATCTGGGTCTAGAAGGAGGGCAGTTGAACAGTGATTGAACCACTGAAGAATGTTTGGACTTGGCGACAGATGAACCGGTTCCTTCGGTGTCGACTTTGAATCGGAGGTCTACCCTGTGGTTCTCTATGGCGTCTGAGACCCAGGTGTCTGACATGAGCTGAATGCGTCTGGCAAGCGCTTGGTTCAAGGTCTCCTGTTCAGCTGAAGCTGCCCACCAACGAAGTGTCTCCTCTGGAGCAAAGATTGAGTCTAAAGAAACACCCGCCGCTCGAGCGAGAGCCTGCGAGATGTTCTTCCGCTCCTGTTCGCAACGGTGCCTTTTCACAGTCGAATGTTCTCCTCTAGTCTCTTTTTCTTGTTTTCTTTTATTGCAGGCCTTGCTCAGCAGGAGTTGTTTGGAGCGCCGTAACAGAGCGTTACTGTGACTGTATGCTCGAGTTGTGGAGGTGGCAACAGCATGCAAAAAATAAATTGAGGGCTTGCTCACTCTTTTTGAATGGCGCACAGCTAAAGGTTGATTGAGTCCTTTGTTACTAGGTTTACTTTCGGATTCTCTTTGTTCCTCCGGTTGCAAGTTGTGGCTAACTGATTGACAAGTGACTGTCTTGGACTCTTTGGCACTTTGAAAGTCTGTGAGGAGTGCTTTCCTGTTCTTTTGTGGAGCGGGAGCATCCTTCTCAATCAAAATTTTACGTTGCTTGGGCGACACTGTGGTAACAGTGACAGAGATTCCTGAGATTTTCACTTTTGCTGGTCTACCTGGTTTCCTCAAAGGTAAAGCCTTCTCTCCTTTCTGGCATTTAATCTTACTGCTCGGGTGCTGTGGAGCTTCTTTGACATGGTGGGCAGAATGTAACCCCTCGGGAAATTCTGGTGATCCCATTTTGAGATGACCTGAATTTAGTTTTGAGTTTTGTGTTCCATTCGCGTTGTTTTTAAGACCTACTGCTCGACATGCGTCTCGGAATTCTGTTTGGAGCTGATCAAAGCTCTCAGAAACCATTCGTTTGTTTCGTCTTGAACGGCCGTAGACAACAGTTATTTTCAGGTTCTTGTTGACATTCTCCTCTGGGTCTGCAGATACATTTGCCGCGTTTGTCCCTGTCGCTGCATGTTCAGGCTTCTGTTTACGTGGTCGACCGATTGGCCGCTTGGCTTTCTGTTCCAGATGTGGCCCCAGTTTCTTTGGCCGGCCTGGGCGTCTCTTCAGAGGAGTGATTTCATGGAATGATTGCAAGTCGCCCGGTGATCGGCTTGCCGTTCTGAATGGATTCTTAGGTGGCGTAACTTCACCTGATCTCTTCGACCCTATTTTGGGGGAGGTAGACTTAGGTGAAGGAGTACATTTTCCGGGTGATGTCTTGGGTGATGAGGAGAGGGACGTAGCTGGTGAAGAACAGCGCATAAATGGAGCAGAAGCTGACTCAGCTGATGAAGAACCTGACTTTAGTGGTGTAGCAGTGGACTCGGGCGATGAGGAAAACAACTTGACGGGTGAGGATCCCAACTTTGGGGGAGAAGCAGACCTCGGTGTTGAGAGCGCTTGCTTGGCTGGTGAAGAACCTGACTTTGGTCGCTGCGAAGGAGAAGACTTTGTTGAGGGTCCTACATGTTGAAAAGAAGAGGTAGTGGATTTGTGAGTCGGCCTGATGTGTGGCATGGCGCATTCAGTCATCTGGCTTTGCTTCTTCTCTGGTGTCCCTGCCCAGGAGGACTCTTTGTAGGGGTCAAAGGGTTCCTCTGCTTGTGCATTTGAGCCAGACCTTGCCGACTTTAGACTATATACAATACCATCTTTATTTTTTACCGGTGATACAAACATTAACCTGATTGGGCTGGTGTATTGGACTGGAGAGGTACAACAATTGTGAGCACAGGTAGCAGACCTGGTAGTAACCCCGACATTTTGGTATTGGAGCCTTCTTGATGCGGTAGTTTTGTCTGATGGTCTTTTTGAATGTGGTTGTGTTTCTTCTGAAGGTCTGGCAGTGGGCATTGTCTTTTCAACTGCTTGAGTTTGTCGCACGTCCCGACTTTGCTCTTCTGATTCTGTATGCGATGAACAGTGTCCTTCTCTACTAATTGATGTCAATTTGTCAGGGAGATTCGATACTTTGGTTTTTGATTCAAGTTGGGCATCATTACCATCTATATTTTTTCGTAAGACATCTGAGGTGGTCGATGTGAAAACATTTTTAGCCTTACTTCTCTGATTGAATATACTTTCAGAGAAACAAGCGGCAAAGAACGTCTTCTTCGTTGCTGTGACATAAGAGGAGAAGCGCTGTGGAGGGACGATGTTTCTCCGTGACCTCCTTGACTCATTGGAGGGGGATTTTTGACCTTGATGACTATCTGTAATGGTAGCATGATTTTGATCTTCAACTGGTCCACTATCACACTCATCAGTGCCACAGCCTTGATCAGACGGGGCGTTTTCAAGAATTATGGCATCATATAGTGCACTCACCTTGTCCGTTTGGCAATTCCTCACCTGTGACTGCTCAATGTCATCTTGTGAACAATGGTTGCACAATTTTGTTTGCAGGTCATGGGACATTGTTTGCTTTGGATCTCTTTCCTCTTTAGATTGTTCTCTTTCCTTTGTTTCATTTTTTACTTCATTCATGTCACTTTCAGGAGTGATAATATTCAGCAGTACCCCCGTAACTCTTTGATAGTCCATATTTAATCCTGTTTCTCTCTCCTCTTCCGGCGTCACGTTTGAGTCCAACAAAGTGCTACATGTATTTACAGCACCATGACCATCTTTTAATGGTGATCTCTTTGCTTGTGATGACTTTCTCCTATTGTAGGGCATGTTAAACATTGCAAGCTCTCGTTTGATTTGCAAGCTTTGCCTTCGCATTGTGGCACCATCGGCAGGTGTGGCCAAAGCAGCAAGCACTTCCTGGCGACGGCGCAAGCGCGTATTAGGTGACTTGGGATCTTTGTTATCATGCCGATTAAACAGCTCACTGAGGTTATAGTCGCTGGCGCTGCGTGTATGAAGCACTGTGGTGATAATTTCAGTCAGAAGGGCATCAGCAGGAAATTTCATGTTCTGGCCAGTTGGTGAATCCAGCTGCTCCTGTTCAGAAGCATCAATGGGTGACGAGAGCAGAGATGGGTCCTTCTCTGGAGGTTTGATGGTATCAAGTTTTTCGCTGAAGCGGTTCACAACATCCTGCAGTGAAGTCACATTTGGGTTCTTCTCAGCTTGGCTATTTCTTGGAGTCGAAGACTGAACAAGCTCCACTGTTTTTGCTGCATCCACAGCTACCTCCTGGTGAGTTCCTGGAAGATCTTTAACCATGGGGGCAGCTTCCTCGTCCTGGTTATGGTGGAGCAGGGACGGTGGCATTTCATCGTTTAATTTATCAATATCTGAGGAGATTGGAGACAGGGGTGGAGGAGAAGGGCTCTGCTCCCTATTCAGGACAGGAGGAGGGGGCTCACAATCTCCTGTTGTTTTCTTAAGATGGGTCACACAGGTGTGGTTTGTAACACATAAATAAGAGCGGGGTTGTTGATTACAGCGGATGGAAGAGCAAGGACCAAATGAGCACATTAAGTTGTTGATGGGATCTGAAGGCGGATCTTGGCTAGTAGTACAGTGGAGCTTCTTAGGGCAAATTTGAGTGCAAGTACGTATCCTACAATTTTGCATACAGCTGTCATTTAGGTCCAATGGCACTACACCCTCACAGCCTTTTAAAGGTAAGTCTCTTGTATGGCCCGCTGTGCTTCCACCATCTTGATGACCACAATTCGGTGAAGAAGAGTTGAATGAATGAATGCTTCCGGCTTCACACTCATTAAGGGCATCATCATCTGCACGTAATCCACAGTGACAGCCGTGAGTTTCTGTTGGAATGTGTTTGTGGGCAGGGGGTGAGAGACATTTTTCCTTGTGTGCCAACTTCAGCATCTGGTAGAGTAAGGAACAATGGGCCGGACAGAGGGAGCTAAGGACAACATAAAGTGCAGATTGCGGGTGGCGCTTCCTCTGTTCTAAATCTTCCAATTCTTCTTTATCCATAGTAGATGGGCAGCTAGGGGCAAAATACAAAGGAATTAGTTAGTAGTTTTGAACAACGTAATTGTACAGAATACCTAGTCTGACTATGATATCATGTTTCTCTTAAGGCCCAATTGATAGATTTTATTAATTTTTTTTTTTTTAGGCCGATGCCGATTCCTATTTGGCAGAATAACATTTTGGCCTATTAATTAAAAAGTGACTAAAAGTTGTTGGGTCTCCTAACTCTGACCCATATGAATTAAATGCAGAACATTATTTGACTGGTCTAAAAAAATAAAATAAAATAAAAATGTCCTTTAGTATGGGTTCAACTTTACAAAATCTGCCCCTTTTTTTTTGTTGCCGCTAATTTTTAGCCAATCAAATGAGCCGACAGATGAATCAGTAGAGCCCTCTTTCCAGTAAACATTTACTGCACATGTCGTGTATTCTTTTCAGCCTTTTCACTAACCCGTGATTTGACAAACGTCAATCAATAATAACGGATTTCCATTCTTGCATAATATAAATGCATTTTCCCACATTTCTTAATTAAAAAAAAAACAAACAAGTTGGTCCTTTTGTCAAGTCACCAGATAATTAGATGCACACAGGTAGAAATGGCCCACAAATGTATTGCAACATTACCAGTCTGGCTACGAATTTGAATCGGTAAAAAATTCGGACAAGTTGGCAGTTTTTTGAGAGCTGTTTTATTGAGTTGCAGAAGGCAAATTAACATTCTGCTAAACACAGCAGGAATGATTGTAGAAACGCTCAAACCTCCTTTTGTACAGCACTTTCACCTACAATCTTAACAGATCAACAAACTAATGTTCAAGTCAACGGTTAAATCGGGTCATGACAAAGATTTCCCACTAAACACGATCAAATAACATTTTTGAAATGCGATACCATTTCCAAAATCTTAGGTTAAGTTTGAATTAAGAACTTGTCAGGGTTGGACTAGTCTAAATTCAATACAGCACTTTAAGATGCCTGCTTGAGGTATGATGGCATCGTTACATTACCAGTAGATATGCTGGTATATATTTTTATCCTTCATGGATACACAGATATGAGTAAGATTAATTTTGATGCTATAGTGAAAGTGTACAGTGAAATTAAAACAGAAACCGTAAGAGAATTATGTACTACTCAATTCTCCATGTTTGGACTTGCAACAGGTTCTTCCAAAAGTTGTTACATTCTAGTGTTCCTTTTGATTTTCTACTAATCACTCAATAATCACAAAATCACAACATTCATGGGTCTCATTTGGGGATGAAATTAAATACAGCGGGTTAACATTTCAAAGCATTCATGCAATTTTCGCAATACACATTTGACATTAAATTTAAGTGCTCTTTTACAAACCAACACGTACAAGCTAACTAGTAAAACTCAGTTTTCAAGCACAAATGCAACTAACATGTACCACACATAAAAGGTTTCCAGAGACATGATTTGAATTCCACATAGTGCACAGGTGTCAAACTCAAGGCCCGCCACATCATTTTATGTGGCCCGCAGAAGCAAATCATGTCAACTTCCATGATCTGTGCTAAAACCTGAACCAAAATTTTAAATTATGAGCTGTAATAAGTAACGGTGAGATTTCACTTTTTTTACCGTAACTTGAACAATTATTTTACTATTATCCTTGACTTCTCATTTCAAAATTATTAATCCAACAATTTGTTGTGTACAGGTATATTAATAATACGATGAGATAATTAAACATTCATTTCGTTTCACTGTCATACCAGCCCTCTGAGGGAAGCCATAACTACAAAGTGGCCCACAACCAAAATGAGTTTGACACCCCTGTCATAGTGCAATAACACTTATGCATAAATGGCAGAATTCTGTTCGATTTACCACCAGGGAACGGGGAAAATAATTAAGATGGTAATCTCAAATGTACTGCAATGAATCACTCAGCTGTCTGTTTCTCAAGAGGTGGTTCGGCTTTGTTTACAAACAGAGTTGTTCATATAGTAGCAAGGAAAGTAAAAAAAAAAAAGACATTTGTGACATGGTGTAGTCACAGTCACTGAGGTTGAAGAAAGATCAAGAACATTCAGAAGTGGAGATAATCAGTATCAGAGTAGAATCTGATGGGTCTTATTTAAAGCACATCCAAAGATTAACGAGACTGTAAACCTAATGGCAAAATCAAGGCAGATCTGTAAACGCCACAGTGTTCAATAAAACCATTAAAAGCGTAGTATGTGTCAGAGATGGGAATACGTGTAGACATTGTTCCTTGAGACCGACGGTGGTGAATACAAAAAAAATTCAGACACTGGGCTCTTGGCAAATTAAGTTCAGAGGTATATGTGGCAAAGAGGTTCGATAAAGAGGCGTGCAGGCTGACATCACAGCAAACAGACGTAGCGAAACAGCTTGTTGTTGGTAACCCTGAACTGAACTGCTGCTTTGGTATTAGCGCTCTTGCTGCGGTTGCCGGAGATCGGTCCATCTCAAGGACAGACAAGACGAGAAAAGACAGCAACAACCATTCCAGTGAAACCATTTCCAAGACAGAAGCCTGTGGGCCCTTTACATTGAGTCAAGCCACTGTCACACTGCCAGCCATCACCACAATCAGGTAATCACAATTAGGCCTATCGATTTATACGCACAATACACAAAGTCATTTTGTCTTGAATGCCATCTCCCAATCACCACTGTCGAAGTAAACTGCACGCTTGTGTGGAACATATGGTCCCGTCAAATAGACATTTTGAAGCAGCAGTCACGTATGAGGTTGTACAGTAATGCAGCTACAGTAGCAACATTAGTCAATATCTGAGGTCATAAAACATCTTTAACAATACACATATACAATAACATCGTATACCCAAGCTTATCAGTGCACATTTGAAAACATGCTACACAAAATGCATTCCCACTAGAAAGGAAAATAACAACTCAAGACAACACATGGCTTTTCTTTTTAAACACTAGTCTTTTTCAACAAAAACCCACATTAAAATCCCAGTAGTTAACAATATACAATCTTCCTGCTTGCAGAGTTTTATAACAATAATTACAATGAGAGTTTATTGTTATGATGGCTCTAAGTCACTTCAATGGCCTTGGTCAGATACCCAGAGAGAGAAAGAGAGAGAGAGATAGAGAGAGAGAGAAAGCTGCAAATGACAATCATCATTGTGTCATTAACAAGGAGCTTTAAGAATTAAGTCAAACCTGAAGAACCTATTTAGTTTCCTAACAGCTAACTAACACTGGAGTCATTGTTTTACTGTCACTGTGTTTCAGTCATTTGATCTTGGAAAATATCAAGTCATATTTTATTGATGGGTGGTTGAAAGGACCATAACCAAAAAAGACCTCGATCAGCATTTCCAGTGACCGTACAAGATTTCTGAGCTGAGTAATTTGGAACATATGCCGGAACTAAAACCAATCATCTATTCTATTCCATCATAAACTGTTTTTGAGGATTGTCTAAAATATGAAATTCATTTCCAGAGAATAAAAATCCTTGTTTTAAATAGAAAACACCAGGCCCAAAGTACCCGCCACCACATTGGTGGTTCCATTAAAGTCCAGGACCAAATCGCAGAAACACAGCAGAAAGTATGACTATCAAAAACAGACTCACAGTTTAACCTGAATGATATTTCCATGTATTTGTAAAGGCATGTGTTGCGTTTTAGCAAGATCCCATGAAAACATTTATCTTGTAAGAGGTGGTAGGTTCAAGAGTTGAGGAGTTCTGCACGTGTTTCTTTCTTTCTTTTTTTTGTCTAGAACAACTTTGCAGCAGCAGGTGAGGCAAGAGTCCCTGAGTTAGTGGAACCGGGCGAGAACAAGCTGGCAGATTTCTTCTTGGGTGGATTTTTCAGTGTTCCACTACGCTCTTTTACTTTGTATTCCAGTGTGCTGTGGGGTACCCCATAAATTCCTTGGGCCTTAGATACGCTCATGCGGCCGGCCGTCACCATAGTGATGGCTTCCTCCATCAGTTCGTGATCATACTGGCGGTATCTTCCGCGTTTCTTTCTCGGTTGCTTGTCTTTGTCGCGGCGGTCAGCTCCCTCCTCGGAATCATCCAATGAGGAGCAGCGCTGTATCAGGCGAAGAGGTGACTGGTTGGCACTTCCTGCACAGCCGTGTGGCAGGAAAGGTGATCTGAGTTTGACGAAAGACAAAGGTCTGGCAGTGGTGGTCGATACATTGGCAGCGCCTTCCGTTGGTGAGGTACGGCGGTTTTCAGTAGTAGTGTGAATCTCAGCCGGGGCTAACCTGCTATGATTGGACATGGAGCGGACCTGAGGGATACGAAGGGGTGTGGGTGCCTCGAGACTGGGAGTGGGGCTTGAAGGGGGTTGGAGAGCATCCCTGAGCTGGGGAAAAGAGTGGGGGAGGGTCCCCTGTAGACCACTTGACTGATACAAGGGGAGGGAGGATGGCGGGAAACTGAGCTCTCCGTTCTCCTCTGCATCTCCTCCAATTTCAGCCCGCTCGGCCCAAGCTGCCACCTTCTGCAGAACGAGACGGGCTTCGCCGCCAAGCATCGATGGCGTCGTGCTGTAGCATGTCATTTCCTCCCTGAAATCTCTGTTGCTTTGTGACCCTGGGTGCAGCGCTCCCAAGCGGCCTTCTGAGCAGTCTTCCAGGCCTTGCCTCAGGGTGTGGAGGGGAATTCCGTATAGCAATGCAGCGCGCTGCTCTTGCAGCCTTCCTGAGCGTATATCCTTCAAGGCCTTGGACAGCAGCCCCTCAGACAGCTCCAAACTCCTCTCAATGTACTCCTTCTGCCTGAGCAGCCTCCTAGGGATGGGAGGACCAAACAGCAGGGTCAGGATGGAGATGATGGAGATTTGGTGTGATTTGGGCAAAGGGGGGGAGGGGTCCACTCCTTTATGCCTTGTTGGTAACATCACTGCCTGTTATTGCATGCCTGTAAGCAGCCTCTGTCTGGACCCTTACACACATACAGGGTGTTGCCGCTGCAGTTTTGTTATCCTTCAGTGACAGTCTTTATCATGTACACGTTAAGTGGAGGAATCAGATTCATAACTGGATTGGTTGAAAAGAAAATGGATTCCTGATAGGAGATTGTAATGCAAGTCTCATAAGTGTACAATCCTGGGCTTTTGGCATTTGTTAAAATACTGTGCCAATGCTGTGACGTTACCGCTCAAGAGATAGAAGAGTTAACCCCATTTAACCAAATTCAAAGTAGACCACCACAAATTAGAAGAGCCGTGGTACAGCCAATCAAAGAGTGCGTACCCATCAAGAATCTAAAACATACTTAGCTGCCCAACCAAAATGAACGTGAGAAAATTGGCACTCTCTCACTTGGTTTTGGAGAAGACTTTTTTACAAATCAACAAAATACCCGTATCACGTCAAATCAGTGTCTTTCCATAGGAACTGCAATAGCACAGCTTCCGCTCGTCTTTCAACACAAGGTTCAATACCAGCTATTTAGTACAAATAAGGAGTCAAATCTGTCATAAACTTCTTACCCTGAGGCTTTGACGTTAGATGAAGTTGTTGAGCTGGCGGCGTTCTTTTTGGAGAGGTCGAGCACCCCATCTGCTGCAGGAAAATTCAAGTTCAGAGAGAATGATGGGATTTTATCTATCTATCTATACATCCATGTCAAAAGCCACATAATTCAAAATTTAAACATGACACCCGGAATTATTGGGATTTTTAAAGATTGCCACTAACCTGCGTCAGATTCCTTTTCTATTACTCCCGGAGTTCGGTTTATGGTCAGGTCCAAGGGGGCATCTAACGTTTCAGATAAAGGCGAGGAGATCCTGGTTGTAACATCCATTGAATTGGTGTGGAGTAGGCACTTGGATGCATACTCCATGGCAAACTGGTGAATCATCTTCTTCATCAGCTCCTCCGCAATCCGAGGGATACTGGCATCACAGCGTGGAGACACATCTGTCCAAGGCAATGAAAATCCAGTTCCAATAAATGTTTTCACCATCTCAAGGTAATTCACATGTCAATAATGTCTTACAATTCAGAATTCAGACCTAAAATTCTCTGATAAAGTTGGACAGAATTTCCGACGTCCAACTGTTGTCATCGGAAACTTCTGCAGAACTTGACAATCTTCAACAAATACTGTGAATCTTTAGCTCTGTAATAATGTATTTAACTTTATATACATGTATGACAAATAAGAAAGATAAAATCTTGCTTAAAACGTTGCCCTAACAGTTCATACATCTTAAGACAGTCTGACTCCGGAATACAAAACAGAATGAGAAGTTGTGTCCAAACTTGTGGCTGGTCAAACTCACCTTTTTTGTGGAACACAGCTTGAAGGAACTTGTGAGCTGTGTGGTTGTTCTCAGAGATGGTTGGAGCTTGACATGGAGAAAAATCAGAGGGGGAGGAGAGGGGTGATGTGGTTGCAGGTGCTGGATCCTATACAAAATAAAATGAATTATAATAAATACAAAATAAAATTTAAAAAGAAGCAAGTAGAAAATGTATGAAAGCGCACTACTCGGATAATAAGTTATGAACAATCGCCAATCCAATTCTTACACTGACTTTTTCCAGAGGAAGGTTGCAGAATGAGCAGTGAGAGCAGTTTGCCTCTGGAGACCAGTCAACCACCTCTTCGGGTTCACAGTCTGAAAGCCAACGACAACAAAAAAAGGAATGAACAAAGACGAGGGGCTGTATCTAACCACCTATGCAGTGTTTCTCAACCTTTATGAGCCACTGCATAGAATTATATCGGAAAAATGTCACAAAAACTAAATGAAGGTAATTGTATAATTTCTGTCATCTCATGGAAGACCATTTAATTGTTCTGCCTGCCACTATACATCACTCGCATAGAATGATGAACAAAGATATGCTGCTCTGCGTAAATAAATAACGTTCTGACCAATTACATAAAATTGGATAACTTCCTCCAGCACACCAAATGGATGACCTCTCAAGACAATGATGTGCTGCGATACATCCATCGATTTTCTGATCAGCTGATCATCACAAGGTCCGCGGGGTGCACTGGAGCCTATCCCAGCTGTCTTCGGGCAGTAGGCAGGGGACACCCTGAACTGGTTGCCAGCCAATCTCAGGGCACACATAGACAAACAACCATTCGCACTCACAATCACACCTAGGGACTATTTAGAGTGTTCTATTAACCTGCCATGCATGTTTTTGGAACGTGGGAGGCAACCAGAGTATCCGGAAAAAAACCACGCAGGCACGAGGAGAACATGCAAAATCCACACAGGAAGGCCGGAACTGGAATCGAACCCCGCACCTCTGCACGGTAAGGCCAACGCGCTAACCACTTGGCCACCGGGCCGCCTGTGCTGCGATACAGTGGCTAGGAATTATCACTATGTCCAACTCTGTATAGTTTTCTTTGGCATACTGTGACATAAGTGTGTATTGACCAAATTTGTGCAAAAATATAATACAACTAACTTTTGAAAAAAAAAATCTGTCAAGTTAAACAAAGACCCACCATCAAATAAGTTAAGGTCTCTTGTCAGCATAGACCCATATATTCCCTCCAGGATGCTTTCAAACCCTGCAACATAAAACCACAAAAAAACAGGGTATACTCAATTTCCTCAATAATAATAAAATATGCTGCAAATCCGCTGCTCGTTTCAGTTACAGGTTAACAATTTGGCCATGTCTTCATCAATACCATTATTGTCCTGTTCGTTAAATGGCCTTAGACATTTCACATATTTATTGTTTCTTAAACACAAGTACAAAAACGGCGAACATACTATGGACATGCCATGTAACGTTGCCAGCTTCCTTTTTTTAACATGGCTACAACACAATTATTGAAATACGTCTTCTCGTGTACTATATATATCAAAGTATACTTTAGCTGCTTTATCACAGCCATAATCCCCCATCCCCCAATATTAGCAGGGTGTTCGCGTTTCTAATTATCCGGTGCACAATAAGCCTTGAGTGTCAATTACATAGAGCAAATGGCATATTTTACGACACACCTTTATGCATCGTGTGGAGTAACCTCTCAAATACAGTCACAGGTCGAAAACAAGTCGTGTTTATGGACGTTGGTGAGGGCACAAAGAGAATGTGTCAACTAGCCAGCTGGTACATCCTAGCCTGTCAGTTTAAGTTGTTGCCCACCTATGAGGTTGGCGCTAGCTTGCTAGCTCGCCACCTAGCTAGCCGGCTAGTTACTAGCTACCGAGTAACATAGCCGGGTGGAGCAAACCTCTTTATGTCGGACCAGCGCTCCTTGCGGTGTATTGTTTTTTTTGGAAGCAAGTAAACAACACGGAGATCATACCGACGCAGTGGATCAGCTTGCATCGCCAAGAGTCAAGTTCCCGCCGAAAGCCTTTTCTTTCTGCCGTGCACTTGGAGCACGGCACGGCCGCCATTCTGCGTCCTTCCCCCCCTCTCTCTCCGTCTTGACGTCGACTGAGTTAAAAAAAAAAAAAAAAAAAGAAGTGGTGGACGAAGCCTCCGGGACCGAAAAGGCAAGCTCCGGAGTGAGGTAGGTGGCTTCTGCTCACAGATGCATTCTTACACATTGCCACTTGGAGGAGACACACACAAGCCGTTTGCTCCAGGTCTCAGGATGGCCAATTTGTTTTCATCAAGTTATGGGTTCCCGAAGCAGGCTAGTAATAAAAAACTAATAAAAAAAATCGCGAGACGCTCTTGGTTTTTAGTCAGGGTGTAGCTAGTCATTTGGGGAGCTAAACGCAAATATAATCATGGGGCCCCCACCTTAATGCACTGACAAAAGATGATGTTCCTTTAACTCGCCTTTGCTTCAAGATGTCAATCATAATCCCAGGTGCGGTTGATTTTACCTCTCTCCCTTAATGTCTTTTTTAGGTATGGAGATGCGGTAAATCAGACAAAAGTCACGTCTCAACTCTCCACACAAAGGTGACTGTTCTCATATAGCAAGCAGCAGCAAGCTAACTCTCTTTCGTCCTTTCATGTCTATAAACCCTTTGAATCAGAAACATGCCCTTCCAATTTCGTGGCTCGGTTATTGAAGATTCACTCGATCGTGCATTTCGATTTGTGACCACAACTTAGTTTTACCTCGCTATTTTGGCACATTGTCTCTTTCTGCTTTCTCAGTCAGACCAGTCAATTTTTTTGTGGGACATGTTTTATGATCTTAGTTATACTGTTTGGTGCTCTCTACCGTCTTTGTTACTGATTTGTTGCTTTACTATTGTATACCGTATATTAGTTGCTCCATGTACAGCACTTTGTGTGCAGCGACGGGTGTTTGAAAGTCCTCTATAAATACAGTTGAGTTGAGAAAACCAAGACCATGAAAATTAGACACTTCATCGCCTTTAATCAGCATCACATGATTTATTTTGTATTTATTCTTTTGCATTCAAAATTCATATTTTAAATATTTTAAGTGTTTAACAATCATTTCGGAGGGTAGGAACCGCATGGGATGTTCATAATCACCTACATACATATCACCTATATACATATACTGTATACGTACGTACATACAAACATACATACATAACAAACGTCAACCCGTCCTGGCTGTTGTTTGTTCCGATGCATCAAATAGCAGTTAATAGTACTAGACCATCTTGGAGTCCTTGGAGTGGATGCTGTAGACTCCGTAATTCTGCTGGTGGGCTTCAGTGCTCACATGCATGGGCAATGGCAATGAGACCTGAAAGGGTGTAATTGGGAGGAATGGCCTCCCCAATCAGAGCCCGATTGATGTTCTGTTATTGGACTTTTGTGCTCATGGATCGTCCACAACGAACACCGTGTTCTGACATAAAGGTGTCCATGTGCACTTGTTTCACAGTGGACCATGTTCCTCTCGTCCATTGTTGAGACAGCCCACCATAGTTGTAACTGGAATGTGATCGATGCCTGTTGTGCTGGCAAACCCAAAACCCATTGATGGACACCAGCGGTGAGGGATGCCGTCAAGCTGAATAAGGAGTCCTATCCGGCCTTTTTGGCCAGCGGGACTCCGGAGGCAGCTGGTGGGTACTGGCCAGCCGAGCGGAATGCAGCTGTGGCAGTCATCGAGGCGTGGGAGGAGTTCAGTGAGGCCATGGAGAAAGACTACCGGACGGCTTCGAAGAAAATTCTGGCCCACTATCCAAGGACAAGCGCAACAGGAAACGGATGGATGAATTTAAAGTTTTTTATAAATACAAGCAAATGTTTGTGGGAGATGCACGATTCATAAGCTTACTTGCTGCCAGTGTGTAAAACCAACCACATGGGGACAGCAGAGCACTTCAGTTGTACAGATGTTGCATGACTGCTATTGGCAATAATGAGGAGAACACTCTTTTCAGTCGGGCTTGAAACATGTTTGCCCAACAACATCTAGGTAGATTAAAAAAAGGTTCCATGGGAGGAGACAGCCAGGGAAAAGTTCATTAAAGAGCATGAGTTATAGAAGGCTGGCTTGTGAGTGGGTCAGTTTTCACAAGGGCGTCAAGGGGCCTTGCTGAGGAAATGGTAATGAAATATGGCAGTGCTGAGAACCATGCCGCGGATCTACCCTTCAGTTGTACAGATGTTGCATGACTGCTATTGGCAATAATGAGGAGAACACTCTTTTCAGTCGGGCTTGAAACATGTTTGCCCAACAACATCTAGGTAGATTAAAAAAAGGTTCCATGGGAGGAGACAGCCAGGGAAAAGTTCATTAAAGAGCATGAGTTATAGAAGGCTGGCTTGTGAGTGGGTCAGTTTTCACAAGGGCGTCAAGGGGCCTTGCTGAGGAAATGGTAATGAAATATGGCAGTGCTGAGAACCATGCCGCGGATCTACCCTGTGCAAAGAGACAAAATGTGCATGTGTTCATAATATACACTGTGGCAAAACGTAACAGAAAAATGACAGCTATATAGTCATAGTGGTGGTGGTCCATCAACTGCATCTGCTGCAGCCCAGAAGAATGTACAACACCTCGCCACCACCATAACTCATTGTAAAACGCCACTTAATCCTGCCTGGGTGCAAGGCAGTGTGTGTGTGTGTGCGCGCGTGTGTGTGTGTGTGTGTGTGTGTGTGTGTGTGTGTGTGTGTGTGTGTGTGTGTGTGTGTGTGTGTGCGCTCGCGCACACATGGGTCTTGTTATGCAGTTTAAAAGTGTGGAACAGAAGCAACACGTTTAAATTTTCCTCATTTTCACTGCCTTGTCAAATCAGAAGGCAAAACCCTTGTCCACCTTCAAATTTGATTTTATTTCATTCAGGTCACTGATAAGGTGGAGCCTATCCCAGTGGGAGGTAGGGTACACCCAGGAAGGGACCCAAGGCAGTGGCAGGTCGCATGCTGTATCATTGCTTAATACACAAGGAACCATTCACACACACATACACCAAAGTACAATATATATCATTCAGGGAACCTAACATGCATGATTTTTTGTTTTAATGTGGAAGCAAGCCAGAATACCCACATTAAACCCATGCAAACACAGAAATAACATGAAAAGTCTCCACAGGAAGGTACGAGCTGAAATTTGAAAACAGAACCTCAGAACTGTGAGGGAAACAGGCTAACCAATATGCACCGTGCCACCCATAAAAGTAGAATATAAAAACGAAATGGAAGAGAGAGGCTTGCCGTAGGCCGTCTTCAGAAGTAAATCGTTCTTCATATTAAGATCAAAACAGTTAATTGTATACACCAGGCTGTACATACGGCAAGGGGTGACTTACCTGCAGTGCAAAAGGTGTGTTTACTGTGTTCACTCCTATGATGTGTTGAATGCAAGGGTCAATCTCTGTGAACATGGATGGATGCAAATAATAGGAGTGTTTTTTCTTGAAACATTTAATGGCTTTTGTAAGACATACTGATTTTTGGGTTCCACGGTCATCTAACAAGAATGACATTCTCGCGACTGCTCTCATTACAGGATTAATCGCCTTACCATGAACAGTCCAATGACCAAAATTCCATCTTCTTTAGCCTAGCGAATTGGTGTTCGTCAGCACCTTTTAACAATCCTTTCTTGGGCTTTAACAAGGCCAGCTGGTTGAAGCCCGTCAGAGAAGGGTGTTTAATTTAATTCCATTTACCAGTGCATTCCATCAGATTTCAAAATGATTAGAACCAGCTCTCCCAATACCATAAAAGAAACACCTCACACATTTAATCTAAACAGGATTTCGTGACATTGGGAAGGTTTTTATTGGCCAATTTGACGATAAAAATTCTTCTGAAAGAAGCCCATTACTGTGACACATTTCCACTTGTCTTATTCTGCTTTCAATCAGTAAGTTTTATTTTATTTTTTCATGTATAGGCCCCTCACTAATGTGCACTCTTATATGATGTGTTCACCTTCTCTGCCATGCATCCAAATAATCGTTGCAGTTAAATGTAATTCACTGCGACGCACAGAAAGCAGCAGGGATTATATTTAATCAGATGCAACAAGATAAATTTGAAAAATGAGGCAGTAAAGTGAAAGCTCAGGATTACAGCAGGGGTCTGGCTGTTTTTTTCATTAAAAAAAGGTGTTGATCGATGACATTTGATGGATTATGTATGCTGTTTATGCTGATAGGTGGAACCGGTGTGTTTAATCATTTGTATATCTAGTGAATCAAAATGAGCTTTTTACTGGAGCGTAACCTCAGTCGCCGCACACTCAGAGTCCAAGGTCTCGTGTTTTTGGCAAGTGAATCCTTCAGAGTTGACTCGATGACATGAAGCAGACGCCCTTCAGCCATTGAGCTGGGCCCTTTAAACGAAGTTCCCAAAAATGACTTATTTCTCTCAGTTGGAAAGTTTGGCACTCATTCTATTACACAAACGAAAGGGAGAGCAACATGAAACATGAAAAGAAAGGAAAGCAAATGTAATGATTACATGAGTGTTTTTTGATGAGTGCAGAGTAGAGCACAATAAGATCTTGGGGATGACTGTAATTGTTGGATTTTGGCCATAGCGTAGAGACCCTTTGATCATCCATCCATTATCCGAACCGCTTATTCCCACCAGGGTCGCGGGCGTGCTTGAGCCTACCCCGGATCCCAAGGGGATTCAGTGTGTAAGTTTTACTCATATGAAACTAACTGATGGCACTCAAACCATGCGAGTCGGCTCGATACCAAGGGAAGTTTGCGTCACATATTTGAAGCCCACTTTTTGCTTGGCAGAATTCCAGGGGGACAGTCGTCTGCCTAACACCCAAATAAAATGGCATGCAAGCAGTTCGGGGTGTACCTGCCTACCGCACGACCATAGCTGGGATAGGCACGCCCGCGACCTTCCTGAGGGTCAGCGGATCAGACAATGGATTGATTGATCTACCAGTCTACATCTCTATCCTGTTTTACCTTGGGGGGCCTGGGGGGGACCAAACCGTTGAAACAAACGTACAGTATTTCAACTACACTTAATTGCAGCATATTTTCTCTAGTCCAAGAGAGTGTTTATTGATTTCGCTGCAAAGAGTACCAAGCTTTTTCCAGCATTTTTTTCAACTACAATTTTCAAATAATATCGAATAAACTTCAATTCTTAATTAAATATATTAATAAGCTTTTTTTAAACGCGGTGCCTCCTCTTAGTCTCGTGGTGCTCCACCAATCATGCAAGTGAAATTAAAGACCCCACATTAATGTTCTTTAAATCACTATACTTTGCATGATAACGCTTATTTTGTGACCACCGTTTTTCCTACATGCCTTCATAAAGAACATACACCAACTAACCAAAACATTATGGTCACGACTACAACTTAACCCGTTCAGGGACAGCGGTTGCTACAGTGGAGAGTTTATCATGATATCAGGTTACAGGGTGCATGAAAAGATGAAAGTCATAAAAATCTGTCTTGGCAAACATAATAATGCTCAGTTCTGATTGACACTGAACTTATTATGGTTGGAGTTTACAGTGTAAAACTGCACTGCATCACACTGCAGTTTTCCGCTGTGGCTAAACATGCAAAACTAGCATGTGAAGGGGCAGTCAAGTAATGTAAAATTAGTCTAAAAGTATGAACACAGACAATGCATGTACAGTGATCTTGAGGAGTAGACTGCTGCGCAGAGATACTGCTGTCGATCTGAAGGTCCCCTAACTTCAGCTGTGTCAAGCTGGTTTCCACTGAACCCCTTCCCTCACGCTCTCTCCGTCTTTTGTGAATCTGGACAGTCTGAGGGTAAGCCGGGGGGCTCAGGCTGACGTGTGTTCTGGATGTTAATGGTGAAAAGGAGCTCGGGAGGCTTATGAGGCACAGGGGGACTGCAGAGGATTATCATTATTTCTGCACACAATAATGCACTTGGCTGTGGTCTCGTTCACACACACACACACACACACACACACACACACACACACACACACACACACACACACGTCGTCGTACTACACGGGGAGGTGTTGAAGGTTTGCGAGATGCATGGAGAAAGACCTTGCCCTAAAAGGGATGGGGGACGGAGAGACGGGAGGAAATGGCCAAACTGAAAACACATGCAAGGTCAAGTGCACTCAGTGGCCAAGTCCAGTAAAAAGCCATGTCGTGGGGTGTCCGTTAAACTTGCTGTTTTCTTTTATTAAGTTTGCATATTGTAAAACATCCTTAAAAAGTTGGAACAAATTTTCCACAACTTTGCTTGGAAATAGAACTACTACCGTAATAATCATGATGAGAATCGACTTGAATTGTACCATGTTCTCAGGTTTCTACCATATAAACCCGGACAATGTACACGGTTGGTAAAGGGATTAATCATGGCTCACAGTCGAACTTGTTAAATTTTGGCACAGATGCGGCAAACAGTTTTGATTTCCAACTTTAAAAGGCCTTTATGTTCTTTTCTTCTGTCGGTCAGCATTAAACTGTACACCTTTATACAAAATAATTACCTTTTGCATATGCCTTAAGTGTCACTATGATTCATGCATTACCCACTTATAAAAAAAATATATATATATCAACAAAAATTGCCTCATCTTGAAATGTAATATACGGTTTGAGTACAACTTCCTGCATATGTTTGTACATTATCACGACCATTATTCACTGAGAGATTAAGTGACATTTTTCCATCTTGTAAAAAGGATTTGGGTGTTTCCTCACTTGTATATTGACCCACACATAAATCTAAAGATTTCTTTGCTCACTCATTCACCAACTCTCCCAAAAGGACACCAAACAAATATTTTTTTGCTTCATTCCGCGTATCAACAAATGAACATTGTTGAGGTCAAAGAGAGGATTTATTATAGCTGGCAGAGGGAAAAATACAGCCAACCACTATGACTTCACACCCACACTTTTCTCAATTTGTCTCTCCAGTGAAGACATTCCTCTTTTGCTTGGCACCCACAATATGGCCGTGGATCAAAAAGGTGGCTCTGTGCTGCGACATGAGAACATATTCTTATAAAACTGAGGGAAAAGGAAAATCATCTGTGCCACCTCATATAGAAAGGTGCACCCACTAAAGACTTGGCGAGCCTCACCATGGAAAATAAAGGTCTTGGCACAAATTGAGGAACTATAGTATGGTATTCAGATCATGCACCGATATAAGCTCTCAGGATTGGTATCTGTTGAGAGAAAGGCTATAAATCTAGTAACAATGTCGCAGAGGTTGCTGCAGACAACAATTTGGAACTCACATCTCGTGGAGTGTCGGGATAACAGTAGGCATCACTTAAGAGTAAGACATGGGTTGCAAAACACCTTTGACATTTGGGTGTTGTAACTGGTCTTGTATCTTTGCTCCACAAGTTAAGTGAAAATTGCATATGTCACATAAGATCCAGCTGTGCAAGATCAATTTCACAGCTGATCGAATTTCTGACATGCTAAAAAGGATTCTGATATTTGGGAGCTGCTTATTGCTCCTCAATCTGACTCTTGATGAGAGTTAAAAGTGACCCAAATCAAAAGTGAATCAGAAAGCTTAATGCGCTCACCGTAGACTCACTTTTAAGACAATGGGCCAAATCGACAAGAATGAACTGCGGCCGCCGATAGCGCCTTTAATTGCTCTTTATTTGTACAGGTACCCGCAGTTTTCTCCGTCTTGACATGACAAAGTATAAATGTAGGCTTTGCTTCAAGAACATTGTGGCAGAACGATGGCAGTTAGGAAGAAACTCTTTCGCTCAATTCATTTCACAACGCAAAACACACTTGTTAAAAACAACCAGTCGCTTTGATCTGCCACTTTGTGTGTGAGTATATATGTTTATTTCTCTCATTCCAATTTTATTGTTTTTTTTTTATTTTTTAATTGAATGTAATGTAACATTGAGATTCTATGAAGAGATTCCATAAAGACTTACCGGTAACCTCTTCCTTCTCTACACTTGTACAAAAGGGTTGTGTCTGTTGTTGTTGATGGAAACGTGCTCTTCCCCTTCCTTCTTTCCCCAGTCTCCAAAGAGATAGCCCCTCCCTCTCTCCCTGTCTCCATCGTCAGCACTCCCTCCATGTCCCCCTTGCTCTATATTTAAGAACAATGGTTATAAAGCTCGGCAGGCTTGGCTAATCTAACCCACATGCCAACAGTGTTGTGCCCAAATAGTCTTCACACTCATACAGTGTGTGTGTGTGTGTGTGTGTGTGTGTGTGTGTGTGTGTGTGTGTGTGTGTGTGTGTGCGTGTGCGTGTGCGTGTGTGTGTGAACACCAGACGTGCCGAAAGAAATTCTACTACCTTAGTCCGGGCCAACAATGAGATACTCCAGAGGGGGAAAGGAGAATTTTCTCACTGTAAATCGATTTTGACTTACACACCCACGTTTGCGCACTCACACAGTCCAGCTCATCCGTCCGTGTACGCACAGATGTTTCCATCTAATAGGTTGTGAGCGCACGGTGCATAGACTCATCGCTCGTGATTGGCTCTGAGCCTATTCCTGGCTAGTCGACTAAGGCATAGCGCTTTCATCTTATCCGACCTGTATGCATTGACGAGTTAATCACAAGTTGAATGTACGACCTCTATGGTGCATAACTTTGTTTGTATGTCATGTTAAAAATAAAATGAAAATACTCTCTGGTAAGACATTCCAGCTGGAAATGAGCCGCTATGTTGCAAAGGAAAGCACATGCCAACCGGAATATGTGTGAGCTTAATACAGGCAGTGTCATTTCACACATTTGTGAATGCCAGGAAGTGAGATCCAGGAAAGACTGCAATAACCAAGCATGGACTCTCTGTGTAGATGTGTGTGCCAGATAAAGAGTGACACGATGCTTTCACCAGAGGAAGTGAAACAGAAACGGTCACAGTGGAGACCATACTGTCACAGTAAATCAGCTATACTGTATGTGTACGTGTGACAAATGTTTTTGTTGCAGAGTTGCTGTGACATCCTGTAAGGATGGAAGAGACTATACTCTATAGGGTTTCAGGAAACAACGTTTTGCAACATTTTGGACTGTGGCTATGGGATTATTTTTGTTCTTCTCTTCTGAAGAAAGAACACCTGTGTAGTCAGAGGTGCCCGATGTTCAACCTGAGAGAAAATTTGTGTTGTCGGGCACCCAAAAGGTGTTCCATAGGTTTGCGGTTGGGGCTGAGTGTGAATGAGTGAATGTGAGGCTTTTTGAAGCACTTTGGGCACCATGTGGTGTAGATAAAGCACTATATAACTTCAGACCATTTTCCATTCCTTTTAACTACATTCAATAAGCGTTTGGGACCTGAGGGAAATAATTGTTGATGCATTAGGCGGAATTCTTTCCCATTCTTGCTCTGATGTACAACTTCAGTTGCGCAATAGATTGAGGTCTCCATTGTCATATTTTTCACTTCATAAAGCGGCACACATTTTCAATGGGAAACAGGTCTGGACTGCTGGCAGGCCAGTCTAGTGCTGTTCCACTACTCCAAAACCTACCTTTCAGCATTAATGGCGACTTCACTGATGAGCAAGTTACCGATGCCGTAGGCATTGAATAAAGGTTGAAAAGGATATACAAATCATTGGATACTGTTTTTATTTACATTTTGCAAACCGTCACAATTTGATTGCAATTGGGGAAGTTAGGATATATTTTCAATCCACGAACCTTGGAAACAGTAGTTGCATTATGATTTACCCAAAAGTACTTTGCCCTTATTCAGTGAAGTGTTGTCATGGAAAGACGATTTATGATCAGACATTTTTCTAAAGCGCCATGGCCACATTAGCATAAAAAAGGGGACATAAAGTTAATTCTTAACCTTGAATTACTTGAAGAGTTGAGCAGAGACTGGAGTGAGGCCCATCTTAAGATCTGGTTTTGCTGTATATCACACACACACAAACACACACACACACACACACACACACACACACACACACACACACTCGCGCACACGCACACCAAACGTATAACAGCCATTACTTTTCTCACTAAGTCATTACCTGAAGCCAAATGTTTGCACTTGAATTCAAATGACGCGACAATTTCTTTAATAGGAAAAGTATTAAATATATGAACATTACAGAGTGTATTTCCAGAGTCCGTTAAATTGGTCTTATGGGTATAGTTTTTTTGCCAATCACAATTTGTGCAGAAAAGAGCATGAGACGGGTTTTGCGTTTTAAGTGTCAATGAAAGTTAAGGTGTGAAAGCAGTGGGCATATTGCTGGCGTCAGATTAAAACCTCTTGTGTCACTATTTAGTGAATTTCATATTGTTTTGCAATCTATTTATTGGTCAATTCTATATGAGTGGGTGTTGTTTTTACCAATCCAAAGGATTGAAAATAGCTTGCAGTCTTTGTATGTTAATGGTAGAACAAACACACCATTTATATATATATATATATAGATATATATATGTGTGTGTGTGTGTGTGTGTACGGTATGTGTAGCGCATATTTAACAGGATAGTGCTGTTGTTGTCGTGGTCCTCATACAACCTGCATGTTTGCATCTTGGCCTTTATTTAAATGTGTATGGATTTGTACTAATCAATGTCACCTTCCTGGCTGCTTCCTTGCTTGTTCACATGTTCCTGATGGGAATAAGTAATGAGAGAAAGAGAGAGAGAGAGAGAGAGAGAGGTGGAGGACATCTGCATCGTGTCAGTCAGACAGCCAGTTGGACCAGTGACTCCGGGGCAATCGAGAGTGCGTCGGCACTGCCCCACAATTTTACCACTCACCGCATTACCTCAAATAAAACCAAATGAAAAGGAAATAATAAATTGAAATATTTGTAACCTAGCTTTTTTTTTTAAATGTGAGCACTATAAATGTGACATTGTTAATTATCGGTCAAGTTGTTTGTGGCATTGCCTGATTTGTGATGTGTTGTGAATATTATAAAGTTGGAAATGCGCAGTTGCTCCTTTTTCAGTACAAGAGATACGAGCATGTTGGGAAGCTGCAGCCCGATTTACATTCAGCCCTCCTGCAGAATAATGGAATATGAAATAGAGGGGGAAAATGCTTTTCAACCTCATGACCAAGGTCCAAAATTTCAAATGCAACCTCCAGCGTTTACAGTGAAGACTCCCAGAAGAAACTTTGGTCTACTCATGTCAGTGCTTAAGGTCTCAGCTTGCGACGGTCACATGACCAAAACCAGGAAACAAGTGAGCCGTGATTGGTCGTTACCTGAGCCCTAAGGAACTGTGATGTCATTTTAGGTCAACAGCTCATGGCAAAGTGGCCGCCACCTGAGGTGGATAAAAATGGGTGGAATTTAATGACTTAATTCATATTCCGCAAATGCAATATTAATTAGAAGGTTGTGTTTAGACTGGTGGGGGCGCATTTTTTACTTGACTTCCCTTTTAATTTGAGAATAATACGATTAAAAAACATGCTTTTCAAACTCAGGACCCAAGTCCAAATCGCAAATGCAACTTCGAGCGTTAACAATGAAGACTCCCCTGACGAAAGCCTTCTTTTTTCATGTGTGAACATGCACTGCTTATCTGTCTCGTGTATTTAAGTGGATGCTGGCAGCTGGTGCTATTGATTTGCAAGGGTGTGTTGAAACTTAAGGTGGCCTTTCCATCGCTCTCTCCTGTCTAACAGAGCTCCCACTCGGTCTTTATGCGCTCCATGCACCGTTGTCTCTAATTCATTGTCTGGCATGGGTTGAAGTGGCTGTTGAAGCAAGTCTACAATTTCACCTTTGAGGATCAGTTACGCAATGCAGCGCATTAAATGCCAGACAGATGTAGAGCTGGCGTGACCCACGCTTTCTTCCACGATTGAACCGTGCAATCTTTTTTGTTGTTCATGTGCCAGATGTCGTATCCTTGTAGCAATTTGGTAATTAAAATGTTACCCAAACACTGAAGCTTGAGTGGTGAAAAAAAATTGTTTCAATACTTGTTCTAGGCTTCACGTCCCACAGGGATGACCTGTAACAACTGTGATGAGCCAGGGACTTTTCATCCGATGAAATTAACATTTGGCTCCAGGCACAGCTCAGTAAAGACTCACACAGCTGTCAACATGGCTATAAATTCTTAACATTGTGTAATTGCCTGACCATCAACTATCCATATCAAGTGTTTTACTATTCATGTCAACTTGACCCTGAATGATACCCCGAATTCCCATTTGACAACACAACAGCTTGCCAGATGAACGTCGTGCACTTTCTCATCGTCAGCTGGATACATTTGTTGTGTGTTAAACCCCAAAAAAGGGCCCAATGAGGTCATGGTAGAAGGGACAGAATCAATGTGTCTTTTTGTTTGTCTTAAACTAGGAGGCGACTCCACAATCCAAGATGGAACAAAAAAAAGAAAAAAAAAAGCAACCGTGTACACTTGTGAGAAAATGTTTTGTATTGAATCAGAATCCCTGGACGGTTTCTTCTGTTTTGCCGACAGTGTAAAATGACTATAAATATAGTCCAGCATGAACCTCAGAATTCAATGTGTTGTATGCACACCGATTAAAAAAAAGGAGCACATGAATCTCACATTCCGATTCTGGTTTGGGGAGTTGGTGCCCAGTCGATAACATCACATTGCATGTTTCATCTAGGATCTATAGTAAATATTGTCCACAGCATCTCTAGACACGCTTATGTCTTTCACATGCTCAGTATGAACACATCTTCTATGAGACCTGAGCAGTGTTTGTAATCACCCTGTGATTGACTGGGTATCCAGTAGTCTGTCTTCTGCCCATTAAAAATGAAAGGATGAACCTGAGTAAACCCTACACCATGTAAAACTTCTAAAAAGCAAAAGAGAAAGTCATATATTTTCATTTTAAGTTTTGTACGGTCAATGATCCCTTCAGACGTGTAACAGATTCCAAAACCATCCATTTTATTGTTTTTAAATGAAGATGAACATGGCACGATGAGTTTAGAGCGCTCGTCTGTAGGTGTTATAATAGACTCAAGATTACTCTACAATCTCTTTCAAGAGCTACCGAACTTGATTACTTCGAGAAAATGCTGGTGAAAATCAGGAGGAAGTTGTAGCTTAACCCTTTCAGTGACATCGGTTACGACAGTGGACATCTCATCATGTTATCAGGTTGCAGGTTATCGTTATTGGTGCATGAAAGGGTTAATTTTGCCCGAAAATGTTAGTTTTAGGGGTGGTCTGGTGAATTGGAAGGAATGTTAATGCGTTTAATGAATTGATTTTTACACAGATTTAGAAATCTGACGTTGTGGTTGAAATATGATGACATTGAAATAGGATGATTCGAGCCAGAGCTCAGAATCTGTATGCTTGCGCCTCAATCAAATTTACCAGACTCGCATTTCACCACCTGCACAACAACTTAGATCTGTTTCCACCAAGTCTTAAGCCTAGTCGACTGTACGCCACCAAATTTTCAGGTGCGACGAAAAGAAAACACCCTCAGTCCATCGGAATGCCCTGCATGGCACAGCACGGTAAGCCAAATTCCAAAACACCCTCAAGTAGGCTTGCACAAACATCAAGATGCGCCATTTTTTAGGCCTGAGCGAATGAGCGTCTCTGTCCGGCCCTGTCTACAAAAACAGAGCTCAATGAATTAATTCCCTTTGTCGGAGGACTCGGCTGGCGTATTACGTTATCTCCAACAGCTGTGGGGAACACCCCATCGGTGAAACAACAACAAACCTAATGAACATCTGGAAATGAAAACATGAGCTGTTTGTCAACACCAACACCACTCAGCTAAGGGAAAGCTGTAGTCATGCTTTTGATATTCCCCCGCTTACAGTTTATCATTAATCATGTAACCGTCATGGTAACATACGGAGGTCCAACCGTCTCACCGCACTGTGGAGAGAATGTGGTGTCGCCAATAACTTTGTGTGAACCCGATTTAATCCCGACACTTATGCTAATGATGTGCATGCCATATAAACATGTAGTCTGTTCAAAGTGGAACGTTACTGTTTTGTTGTTGGATTGTGTGTCAAGGCTGGTCTCTTATAAGGCAACACGTTTGAGTTAAGATGAAATAACTTGGCTTCAAACAACATTGTACACGTGTTTAGAGTACTATGTGGCCTTCGCACATTGTTTGCATGCCAAGTCAGTCTGAAAGCCAAGATCAATTACTTGCTTGATGCTAGAGCTCCATTATATGCCCCATTATTGGCTGACGACCAGCCCAGAGTGTACCCTGCCTCTGCCTCTTGCCCGAAGTCAGCTGGGATAGGCTTCGGCTCTTCTGTGACCTGAAAGAGGATGAGTGGTAGAGTAAACGGATTCATGGATAATAGACATATGAATGGGTGGACAGAAAGAGAATCAAGGAACTTGAAAAACTTTATTAGATTGATGATTTTGCCCCCCCAAAAAACATATGCAACACCACCACATATACATAAATCTTAAAGTATTCAAGTTATACGTCATGTCTTGGCCATCTTTTATAACTCAAATTAGGTTTGTTCCATCACCCATCTCAGTCTGGTTCTTCGGTTATGGTCCCTGTTTGAACAACACTGGAAGAACCACGTCATTGGATTCAATTGAAACATTTTGTCCTGTCATTATCGGGTTGAATCGCTTCCTCTTTTTTTTTCTTTAGCTTTCTTGCGACACATATTAGAACAAAGTAAACCTTAGAACAGAATAAACCTCAGCAAAGGATGTGGAGAAGAATGTGAGATAAATACAGTACACACATTAAGAAAGCAGTTTTACATGAAAGCGGTAATCGTAAATTGACTTAAACATTACCTGTAAAGTTAAGAACGTTTTTATAATCACGCCAGATAGAATAGATTATGTTAATCGTCATTATTTCTAAGGGGGAAATTGTTTTGAAATCGGAAGAAATCAGAAGTCGTGTAGTTTAACAAGTTTCAAATTTGACCTTAAAGTTCTCATTGTATTTCTGCATTTGATTTGTCTAAAATGTGTCTATAACAGCACCGACCCATCCACCCATCCACCCATTTTCTAATCTGCATATCCTCACAAGGGTCATGGGCATGCTGGAGCCTTTCCCGGCTGTCTTCGGGCAGTAGGCGGGGGAACACCCTGAATTGGTTGCCAGCTAATTGCAGGGCACACATAGACAAACAACCATTTGCGCTCACAATCACACCTAGGGACAATTTAGAATGTTCCATTAACCTGCCACTCATGTTTTTGAATCGTGGGAAGAAACCGGAGTACCCGGAGAAACCCCACGCAGTGTGAAGCCGACGCACTAACCAGTCGACCACCAGGCCACCCCAGCAACAACCCTTAAAAAAAACAAAAAAAAAAAAAAACCCAAAAAAACCCATATGTAATTCCCTCCGCCATAGTTGTTTTTGTTTTGCAGTTGCTCAGAGAGCTGTTCCACAGATTTATGGGTTAAGAGGTGGCACTGAGAGTACGCTGATTCTTCCTTCAATTCAGACTGTTCCAGAAACCGTTTGAAAGCATCTCGATCGACAGGAAATCTGCGTGTGGTTGGTTTTTATGCCTCGCTAGACACCCTCATGAGAAACGCACCCAGCATGTCTGTTTGTACTGTCAACATCATTTATAACCACTTTGGTTACGGTGGTTTATCTATGACGAACTCGCCGGATACATGCACCCAAAAAAAAAAAAAAAAAACAACCAAAAATTGGCCACTTGGCATGCCAAGTCATTCATGACTCTTTAGAGCTGTACAGCGTGAGATTGAACGTCAGTTTTCAACAGCTTTAAGGCAGTGATTGACGATCTACATGTATTGGTGATGCTTGCCAATCTTTGGGCTTGGCCAGTAAATTCAACTTTTGCATTCATGTTCCTTTTGTTTTGGCCCTGTGACAGCCTTTATTTGTGTACAGCAAGCAAAGGGGTGTATTCACTTTTCAGTCTTGCACTGGCACTTGTTTCATATGTGTCATAACCTCACTGTCTTTTGTGAGGAATGAAGGGGAAATTTCCTGTAACATTATCCTGAAAAACACACGTGATGTCTGGGAACGGTTTTCCAAATGTCACTATTGCGGCTCGCTAGAGAAACAATTTCAGCGACTGGAAATAAGGAAAATTCCTATGATCGAAATGATAGAGCTGGAGGTAGGATGGAGAGGTCAGCATCTATCTTTGTCCGTCCGTCCGCCTCGCCCTCTTTTCCCTCGTTGTTGGGAGAACACAGATCCCTCTCATTCTCCAAGTGGTAATTTCCGGGCCGCTGATGGACGTGTCCTGTTCAAGTTTTGACAAAAGGGCCTGCTAACACATGGTCACCTGGTGTGGGTCAGCGTGCGGCTGAGGGTTGGGTGACTGGCACCCACAGGTCAATGAGGTCACACTGATTGTTTCTGGAAGATGGATTTCATTGGCCACTTTGCCAAAAGCGGCACAGATTGTCTTACTTTTACCATTCCAATGAATAGTGTGTTAAAGCAACAAATTGCTCTAACGTGAGCCTAAAATGACAGTTTTCACATACAATGGGAGTATTGATATGCAATCAAGAGACGAGTAAAGTTGTCAGTGACGGAAGGATGGATGCAATTGATGAATTGATTGTGAAGAGCTGGAATGGAAAGAGTGCACCACTTGGACCTGCCAGGACACCAGCATAGTGCTCATAGTGTAAAAGTATCAACTTCATTTCCCTTAAAATTAAAGCTGCATCGTGGCTCCGCGGCAGATGTTTTTAAGACGTTTTTGTTTTTTTTAAACGAAATGCTTGATTATGCTGTACAAACGGTTCATTCATGATAGATGCCAGAAAATAACATGACCATTTGGCCAGCATTTGAGCGTAAGAAAAAAAAAAGACATTAGCCAGTCTTTTTATGCAAATGCTTTCTTTCACACTGCTGTTCAAAACAGTATTTTTAAGAGACAGTTCACATCCGCAGCCTTGTTTTGCTCTGCACACAATTTTCTTTTAACCAGATCCCACGTTGTCATGAAACAAAGCTTTTAAAGCCTCCAATCGCTTGACATGAACATGGACTACATGTTCTCATCATGTTTTAGTCATTTTGAGTCAGGCATGGATGTTTTGAAGGTAACAGTAGACTGAGCCCCATTTGTTCTTATCACAGCCATCAGCAGGTGGGCTCTTACTTTTATAGACGCATTACATATACATACCGTAACCTGTGCACGGATGCCTCCAAGTTAAATACCTGAGAGCCAAAGACTGCAATTTCAGCCCCCACCCCCACCACACACACACACACACACACACACGCACACACAGACACACACACACGCACACGCACCCACACACACTCACACACACACACATACAAATTCACTCTCACATACCGCAGATTAGACCGAGCGTAGCAGAGCACACTGCCCTTCCCAGTTTAATCTGATTTCACATCCACAAATACAGGATCAAACACACACCGCACATATGCATATTCATCCACACATGCACTTCACATCCATACACAGGCCCTGCGGAGAGTTTAAATGTTGAAGCCTTGAATAAACACCAGCCACAAATCTTTTGATGAAACGGAACTTACCCTCGCTCTTCTGTTGACACTTTGTTTTAAACCTCATTCCCACCAGACAGTATAATTTGGATTAGTTACTGCGCGTTTTTTTGCCATTAATATTGTAAAATGTCAGAAGATCCCACGGACATGAAGTACCTGTCTTGGACTCTGTAGTGAAAATTAAAAAAAACTCAAAATCATTCAGACAGAAAAATTTGTGTATGTAATTTGTGTCACCTATTTACAGAAAATGTCAGCTCAAAGTATTGCGGTCTCGTTTTGCATTGTTTGTTATTGCATTGTTTTTTCTCTATGGAGTCATATCAGGACGATAACATTTGTTTTTCATTCATTTTCGGTCCCCATTTACGCACCTGTAGTAAAATGTCCAAGAACAAATCAGATTTCAGTTCTCACTCATTTTAACTTCTTTATTCACATGGACAAATGACCACCTATTCTCTGGTGATGAAAATAATAACAATTAAAATAAAACAACGAGAATAACAGCAATAATAAATCACAATTAACCAGTGAAAATCAGAAATTGCTTTTGAATTGTTGTTCAACAGAATTATTTAAAAAAAAACACAAACTCATGAAACAGGCCTGGACAAAAATGATTGATGATACACTTCATATTTATTGCACAACCTTTTCAGTCAATTAAATAATTAAAATGCATGTGCGTAGGATGCATAGGACAGCCTTGCATTTGCAGGGTTCGTTTCAACAATGTTGTCATCGGTATGTGAAAAGCAAGAACGGTATCATTTTTACTAGGTCACTTTTGTATACCCTAAGGCTTTTTTTGAACGACAGTGCAAACTCAGGGATATAAACGAGGCACCACGTCATTGTTACACATCATTTTGTGCTGCTACCTGACCCTCAAAAGAACTTGTGTGAAGCCTTCAGTGGCTATGTGCTACCGCACAGGATGTAGGGTGGGGATTTTCTGCAGCGGCTACCACAAAAGCCCGGAGGCCATGATTACAATAAAAGCTTATTTCATGCTCTCCGTGGCCTTATTCCCGGACTTCAGTTCACCAAAAGTATCTTTGAGCTCCTGGATGTAGGGGACAGCTTCAGGGCCTGAATAAGTGAATAATGTTTCACTGCTTCACTGATCTCATTTCCATCGAGCAGCTTTACATCCCAAGACTTTGCAAGCGCGGCATTAAAATGACGCTTTTACATCATGCTTAATTTTGATTGACACTGAGAGAGGTATTCATTTAATATGCGCATTCCCAAAGTTTTCGTTTGCTGTATTTGCGTCATCATGAATGAATTTATTTCACTATTTGTAGTGGCCAAAACAATCCATTAGATACAGCTGAAGTTCGTACATGAGAAGAAGAGTCTGGCAAAATTGTATTTTTTTTTTTCCTGCACAATAAGACGCTTCGGAGTATAAGGCGTACCTTCAATGAATGGCCTATTTAAAAACTGTTTTCATATATAAGGTGCACCACATTATAAGGCGCGTAGAATCAAAGCTGCAATAGTGGTTGCGACTGTGTTATGCATCCACTAGATGGAGCTACGCTAAAGGAATACAATACAATACAATACAATACAGCTTTATTTATATAGAGCTTTCACATCCGCTACAGCTGTAACAAAGCGCTTTACAGAAAATTTTAAATAGTACGTCCAAGACATTAGAATATTGGTCCATATATAAGGAGCATCAGAATATAAGGTGCATTTATAATGCGGAAAATACGGTACTTATTTGGGTCATCCAGTATTTGCACAAAAAAATGTGCTGTTTTTTTTTTTTTTTCTGATGATACATTTATGTTTGTGTAATGTGTAATGAATATTTTTTTTACATTTTTTATATACATTGCTTATATATGATACATACTGTAAACACTATCTGCATTTGTTTTCCATGCTTCTCTTTGCTGTTAAAATTCTGCCTTGGAAAACCATATTCCTATTTACTCTTAATGCAAGACATAAAAACAAAAAAGGCCCAGAAAAAGCAAGCAAAATATGAGACACAACTCTCAATTAACTGTAGTTCTAAAACTATTTTACTAACACAATGACAAAAATAGGAGAAAATTCTGCAGCAGCAAGATGATGAGTGATGAAGCCGCTGATTGACAGCCCAGTCTCGACCAACAAGCTGAGGTTAGGATGAGATTAATTTACTTTCATTTACCTACCAATCTCCTGAAATGGACACCAGGATCATATTATAATTTCCTATGTGTGTGTGTGTGTGTGTGTGTGTGTGTGTGTGTGTGTGTGTGTGTGTGTGTGTGTGTGTGTGTGTGTGTGTGTGTGTGTGTATCTTCCCCTCCAACTGATATGACATTTGGCATTTCATTTACTGTTCCTGGCTCGCTGAGGTTAATACTGCTACCAAAAGCAATCAGACACACACACGCACATAAAACTGTGCACGGAACATATCCAGACAGGCACATGACGTGCACGTTCCATGCACATGCAGGTAATCATCAATGATGTGGTTAGGTGGTCAGAAGAAAATGTCGTTCTAAACCTGGATTGTAGAAACTTCTAGAAATGTCATTCGCTTAAAATCCTCTCCCTAGTATCTTGCTTTTATGAACACGTGACCAATACAAATCATTTTATCACTCTCAGCAATGGTTTCTTTCTAGGAAATAAATTTCCATGACTTTTAATGAACACAACGAAACTTTGTAGTTGGGCCAAGAAAAATAAAGTGGAGCTGAAATTGGAGTTTAGAGCTTAAAAAGTGGGTTTTCGGTATTTTGGGAATCTGATGACCGGTTTGAGTGATGAAGAACAGTGGGAGGTCTCCTTTAAAGAGGCTGCTGGTAGTGCATACGTGTGTGTGGCTGTTGCAGGTATACAATGGATTCGATTTTTTTCTGCTTAAAAATATAATGTGTAGTTTACGTGCAGCGGCGGACATGGAAACCAGTCGACCACCATGCCGGCAATCAAGCCACACATGTAAAATTAAAGAAGCACACAGCACACTGTCAATCCTGGTCTGCCGCTAACAGACAATTTGCTGGCATCTTTCTATAAAAACTGTGATGTAGCTGTGGTTGACTGTATTCTGAATGTAAAAGCGGAATTAAGTTGCAAGGAGCAAGGATTCAGAGCTTTCCCGTGTACTTCAATGCACAACTGGCACATCAGAAACTCTTGCTCTCAGCACCTTGTTGCGGTCATGATGTGGATGGAGCCTTCGGCAACAATCTACAAGTGTCCTTCCCTTTCCTTCCTCTCTCTCCTCTTCCTCTCCATGTCACTAGTTATCAGCCTTCAAGTCCAGCTGTGGTGTTTTTCTGCCGGGAGCTGTCGCACACATGTGTCATGCCCGTGTGACACTTAACACTCTGGCTGACAAATGTGCTGCTCCAACCTGAGCTCAAATAAATCATTTTGTAAGAGGCTGGCACATGTAGACAGACCCTTATTTATTTATTTATTTATTTATTTATTTATTTATTTATTTATTTGTTTGTTTGTTTGGTCTAGTACCTGTGGCCACCTTATTTCACCATAGGATTTAATTGTTTCCCGATAAATTATTTAAGAACAATTTGCAGCTGCGACTGTTCACATTGTTTAATGATTACACTGGTCCCTCGTTTATTGTGACGGTTACGTTGTAAAAATATCCCATGATAGGTGAAATACATGAAGTACAATATCTGTACCTTATTTTTTAAGGCTGTAAACTTCATCATTAACATTGTCACATTTCTCTCCGAAAATCTGTGTGCAAACCCTCAAAGTGATGTGACACAGTCCAAAAAGGGTGATTCCTTCCACAAACATGACAGGCACTCCTCACTGAGAAACACTTTTTTTTTTGCCATGTCTTAGAGGTGTTTAGATTTCGAGGTTTGGGGCTCATTATTTTTCAGAAGCCTCGCCTGTGAGAAAATGATGTTTTTCTTTCAGTAAACTAAAAATGGGATCATTTTATACTGCAGCGGAATGCCGTGAGGTCGTGCGATTGCAAGTCCCGCTCAAATTGCTTACCTATTATCAGGTCACGGGAAGGCAACGCGCGCTTCACCAGACCTCATTTTAGCAAGCTCCAAGAGATTGAAAAACCTGCATGTTTGACTTTTTCTTTGGATTCTGTGGCTTCCGTGTACTGTATTCTCTGTACTTTTTTGTGCAGTCAAGTGCATGGTCACTTGTGATCAAATTTCAAGTGGTGTGTTCCGAATGTCATTGCCACGAGTGGTTAACTCCTTTTTACAAAAAAAAAAAAAAATAATAATAAATAATATTAAAAAGTGAAATATGTGGGATGCCTGAATTGGACTGAATAAATTCAGGGACAAAATGAATCTATGTTGAGCAGCCTGATGGGGATTTCATGTGTGCGTGAATAAAGTCAGATAATGTACCGTCTAGCCATAACACAGTCAATATGGACCCCATTAAATCAAGAATGCAATCCTAAAAGAACATTCAAGAATTAGCCAAGTTGTCTACTAAGCCACGATCTTATCAGCGCAAAGTGCAAATTTGGCCTTGTGGATTTCTTAGCTGCTCTTCCCCCCAGTCCTGTCACTAAACTTGAGGTAATGATGCTCAGTTTTTATTGGTGCCATCACCAAGATGCATCTTGAAAAATTGCTCTAATTACCAGATTTGTAGGATCACTGGTGTTTTTGGGTGTGTCCGTGTATACATTTTCTATTCGGCTTAATTTGTTCAAAGTTTGGGAGCTGAAGCGGACCACCACCTGACTTCTGATGTCAGGAAAAAAAGCCAATCAATGCACACCCCACCCTTCACACACAAACGCGCTCCATGTGATTCACTCTGAAACTTCACAAATGAAATCATGGCTTTTTCCCGGTCACATCACATTTTTTTGTGGCCAGTCCGTTGCTAGGCAGGATTACGAGCAAAATAGCAACTACGCTCACGATGCTATTTACTTTTTTTTTTTCCTTTCAGTGTCTCTCCACTAATTAGAGAAACTATACCGGTATGTGTGCATACCACAAATACCGTAAATACAAAAGTAAAGGGCAAAGAAGTGAAAAATCTTCTTGGGGGCACTTCCAAAGTATTTGTGCTACCACCTCTGGTGCGCTCGTACAGACCATGCACCAAGCACATGACGCCGCTCAGCCGTAGAAATCAGGGTTATTCAATCAGTGGGAATCAGCATCAAAGCAAATAAAAACACCAGTCACCATGCCACCGCAAGCCGTCCGTCTCCAGCCTCCACACACTTCGCACACCCCTTTTTAAAATGTCACCCTGATCAAAGGCATGCATCTGAGAGACATTTTGGGTGGTGTAGCAGGCCCCTGGTGCGCTGCACGTGTGTCAGTGGAGTCAGCCCTGTAGCCGCTCCATTCCACATGAAATTAAGTGTGGAGAAAGCTATAACCTCACACGCTCGAACAAACAGCCTCCCAACAAAGGGGAAATCCTGTGAGCCATCAACCAAGTATTCCGATCGCATTTCCTCGCCAAGCGAAAGTTTGGATTTGTATATTAAAAACAAGGCTGGGTGTAATTATCAAAATTACCCCTTTTCTTGGTTTTCAGACTCATTGATGTAAGGCAAGTCACTGGCCCAAAACTGCCTCCTGAGTGAGTCATCGGCACAGTGAAACTCCCAAATATCACCAAGAGACGCTTGTGATTCATTTCGATATTTCAGGATGCATCAATATTGTTCTTGCGCATTCTCCAAAGAGCGTCAAATGAATTGCCTTGATTCCTTTTCCTGGTCTCGTCGCATTCTTGTTGCTAGGCAGGATTTGATGAATATCAAAACTTAATTCCTTCTCTTTTAAAAATACATAATCCATTAGAAAGCTGCCTTGCCCCTTAAATTTAGTCCTCACATCCTGTAATCTTGAGCCTTAAGATGATGATATACTGTAATGTTTGGCATCTATTATGGAAAATCAGTCATCACGCAGACATACAGCGAAGCCCCAAATTATTCATGGCATGGCCAAACTTTGAGTGAAAGTGAAATGTTTGACTTTGTGTCTGTTTAGACGTTATGTTACGGATATTAATGAAACATTTCTTGACAGTTATTTAAATTCCTGATCTTACGGGACAATTTTGAGCAAAGACATTATTTTGGACCATTTTAAAGGACCCTGGTAACTTCCAGCATAATCTAGAATTATAATTATCTCTGGGTTTAGAACACTGGATAATTCCCGCAAAAGGATATGAAAATATTATGACATGGAACACTTCAATGCATTTTTGTCAAAATGTAAAAACAGTGAAAATAGCCACACAGAGGCTTACGGTGTTTATATATTTAGTACTCATGGGGATAGTCTAATTTTGAATGGAATTTCAGAAATATACGATAATCAATAAAGGTTTATTTAACCTTCTCTAAAATATAATTGCACAGGGCCAACAGTCCAACAAACAAATTAATGAGAAAATTCAAAACAGATGTTTGATCCATAAATCAACCGTTACACTGCCAAAGACATCCACTTCTGTGCCTTTCTGTGACTCTTCCAGTGTCCCTGTCACTGTTGCACACACTTGACCTCTGACATCTTGTTTGTAGCTTTGCAATGGCAAGGTACTGCTGATCGATTGTTTGGTGTCATCTTGATCTCACAACGTCAACAACATGTGAACAGCGTGATGAAGAGGACTGGTTAAATACCAATTCCAGTCGATACAGGAAATGAATTGGTCGATTCATGGATCAAGCGCCCATTAAGAATCTTGCTGTTCAGCTCCTTTTTAGCAAGTCGTGCAAAACACTTGAAACACTGAAAAGCTGTAAATGTGCGTGAAATAGTTTGGCGAAAGTCATATTAGGTTCCAAGGGAGTCGTTTAAGACAGTCTCTGTAATTTCGTTGCTTCGTTTGAAGTCGTACTATACAGTACCTCTTGATACATTCTACGAGTGAAAAAAATCACATGGGCAGGAAATGAAACATTTTGGACTTAACTGGACATACAGTGTGACTTCATGTAATTGGCTCAGCACTTCATGTCTGAAGTTGACACTGACCTGGCCATCATGGCCAACGTTCAATTTACAAGTTAGTGTGAGTGTGTGGGAATTTTTTCCGCAAATTTCCACACCTCACACAGCCTCACTTCATCAGCTGACCTGTACGAGAGGGTGGGACTGGCCTGTGACGAGTGTTTAGTGGGCGTGGCAAGTGGAAGACTTTTCTCATCATGTGAATGGAAATGTATTATGAGTGTCTATTACACACACACACACACACACACACACACACACACACGCAGACCAAGCGCTGAGAGAATACGTCGTGTATGACGCCATACTGGCAGAGTTCACAGTGACCAAAGCGGTATGAACCGGGAGTGTCCGTGTCAATTTAACTATAATATGTTACACGGGCCTGACCAACATTTGCCTTGGCTGGAAGCCTGGAAGCTTTTTAAACGGACAACGTTTAATCATGTGTCAAGTGTCATTTTGCAGCAAATTTCAAATGCTTGGTTGTACAACAGCGAGTCTGGCTTTTACATCAAAAAAATGTGGAGTGTGTTCATCACGTTCTCATCTTTCTCAGAAATTACACGGCAACAAGGGTGAGGCTTTGAGTAGTTCCAAAGTCTTTGACATTGGAATCTGTTCGACTGGATGAGGTCAGGGTTTTAAATTAAATGAAGTTAGATTCAATGAAATGGAGCAGTAATTCTGCTTGGAGTGCAAAACCTAGCTAATGACAATAAATAAATACAAATATCCCAATTATGTTCATCTCAAAATAATATACTTTCATAGATGTGCATCCCCTGCTTAATTTTAGACTGTTTGCAACTTTGTACTTTTCATAAAACAAAGGCGAATTAACATTGTTTATTGAAACACATCTAAATGTTCAACCAATCTGTATAATTCTGTCTGATGAAAGTCTGCTCGTTTTATGATAACATGTACAGTAATTGCTAACGTAATGCGAAATGACACAGATGGGCTAATTGAAACAAGCATTAATCTTACGCTAATGAGACTGTTAACCTCAGTCAAATGCGAATTAACACTCAACAATACATACAAACACAACAACTGACAATACTCACAGGCATATATTCTGTCTGTTCCGTTTGGGGATCAACCATCTCGTCCACTGAAGATGTGCAACTCAAAATTTGTCCACTGTACAAACATGTACAAGACAATCACTTTTTGCTAGCGGGGCCCAAATGATGAACTGCATCATAATGGGGTTTACTGCTGCAGTAAATGTGAACGCAGTGATATTGGAGATGGGACACTTGAAATTAAACGCACATTTATTTCACCCACTAGATAAGAATTGGGCCTGGGGACACGTAGTTGAAATCCCGCCAACGTGTGTTTATGAATGTCGTTGTAGTCCAATTGAGTTCTTTCTGCTGCTGTGGCCTCAAGTTGGTATCATTGTGACTCAATTAACACTTGGCAAAGCAACACTTTGCACCTCTGAGCTGCCCATGGGGCGACAACCCACATGCGCACACGCACACAGGCCAAATGCATATGTGTGCAAACACATATTTTGTATTTAAACTTGAACCACCAGCCGTGTGTGTGTGTGTGTGTGTGTGTGTGTGTGTGTGT